>NW_006912066.1:0-238471 GCF_000523435.1 Bipolaris zeicola 26-R-13
AGGGGGGGGCCAACCACCACCATTCCATCGCTCACGCTTTTTTTCTCTTCTAGTAAGGGCTTACCACGATCCTTTTAACCCTTTTGCACCCCCCCCCCGCGCGCGAGCGCACCCCAGCAGGCTTTCTAAACCCATCGGCGTGGACGCCCGCGCGATGACCAAAAGTAACCTAGAACTACCCGTAGAAAGGGGGAAAGGGGGGGGGGTGCGGAAAATGCCTGCTCCCCTCCCCTCCTCCAAACTGACTTGGGGATTCGCGCGCCCCCGACTAGCGCAACTCGCACATGTGTGAGTGAGTAGTTAGAGTAAAAGCGTAGGCTTTCTCCGTTTGTGAGATGGAGTTAGTTTAAGGCGCATCGGAGTAGACAGGGGTAAGGCTTCTCTCTAAGTACCCTGGTCCTTAATATCTAATAATACAGAGAGAAGAGCAAAAAAAAAGAACTAGCTAGCATTGCCATGCTCGTAGGAATACTTAGTCTAACCATCTCCATACAAATCCCGACTTTTGGTCCTCTTTTTTTTAGGGAGGAGGGAGCGGGGGTAACTTGCGGTCCGGTTTCTAAACGGTGAAGCCATGTAATATGCACATCATCAGGGCATCGGAGCTTTTCTTCTTCCTTCTTTCTTTAATGGCTCTGGTGTTATATTTCTCTGTATTAGGACCAAGACGGCGGGATTCGGAGATTTTTTTAGGGGAGGGGGGGGGGGCTTTTCTAACTAAGGACGACCAATGTGTGTAAAGGACCTGGTCTGTTCGGCTGTTTCCGTACTACGAGGGGCGCTGCGTGACTAGGTTTTTTTGTACTCTGAACATACATGGTAAGCTAGGGCTCTTGATGAAATGTGTTCGGCGGATGGTTTGTTGTAGTTGTAGTTGTAGTAACACTAGTGTTATTGTAGCCATGAACCATAGGACGATGATGTACTGTTGTGCGTGTGTGAGGACATGAACGGTAGTAAAGAAAAAAGCCCGCCCTATAGGAGAGGACCAGCGTAAAACAATGTGTGGTGGTGCAGAGAGCAGAGAGGAGGGAGACAAGGGAGCAAGAGAGCAGAGTCAGCAGTCACCGCTTATCATGTGGCCAGCAATTCCAAACAGTGGGCATCACCAAGCCCCCTGCGCGGCTTGTACGTACGTAAGTAATGCTCACCTTTGGTCCTGCTGGCCTCACCTCAGCATGCAAGACATCCGACCGTAGCACAGCGCCAGACGCACGCGCGCACGCCCACATCCACACACCCCTCGTCCCTCGTGGCATCGGGAAGGAATCCTACGACCCAAAAACACTACTGCCGTGTAACGGCGCTTGATCTACCCACCATCCCTCAGACCAGCAGTAACACCATAGCAAGCCCATGCAAGCCCAATTATGCTAGTTGCCTTCTGTCAGATCATGGCCTGGCGCACCGTTTATGTCCACCATGCCTGCCACCCAGCGCCTGGTGCTCCACTGCCTAGCTGAAAAAGCCGCCATCTCCAACGGCGGCACCCCCCAAAAAAGGAGCCTTTCGCAGAGCCCAGCAACCGTCCGGGGCATTAAAATCGTAGTTTAATCGGGCAACGGTTGATGAGCCGCTAAAAGGCGATCTTGCAGATGCAATTGTTTTGTAGATGCTAGCGTATCTCTTCTGTCGGATACTGCACCTTTTTACTTTTACTTTTGCTTTTGGCTTGCAAATCTTACATTGCACAAAAGCCTGTGTCTGTTCTTCTGGCGAGGGGAGAGATGGGGGAGGTGGGGCGGGGCGGGTTAGGCAAAGGACAGGTAACAGCACCAGGGGGTGTGAAGGATGGGCATGAAAGGGAAAAAGGTCGGCGATATTGTTCCTTTGTTGAGCTGGTCATCCCAGCTCGGCTTTGCAGATTCTTTCCTTCTTTCCCTCTGCCGTACTTTTGCCGCGTGATCGGCTTTCGGACGATCTGGCCGTCATGAATCAAGGACGTTCGGACGACATTGCCCAATGTGATCACCATCCGCCTGCACATTCCAGCACGTCCTGCGGCGGGAGGCGAGGAAGAAGGAAAGAGAAAAGTGGTTAACCGACAAGCCACTCCGCACCTCGATACAGATCACGCTGTGGTCGTTGCGATGGCCCATGGGCAGAAAAATTGGGCCGGCGACATTGTTTCGATCCCATCGCTCCGGTCATGTTCGACTGATGCCACCGTGCGAACAATTGCATGAACGCACAAAAAAATGGGTCTCGGAAAGGTCGATTGTGTAATGGTTATTGATTACACAGAGTAACAAGCCGCACTTTGATTTCCCCATCGGCGGGTTCCGTCATACTGCGAGCATGCATTCCTCGTCATCCTATCAGCCATCAAGCCCATGCTAAGTATCGCAGCACACAGACACACACTCACTCTGTCCGTCTGTCTGTTTGCTGCATGCTCCACGGCGCCGAGGTCTCGCCAACCGTGGCCGATATTCGCATACCGATGGTTGGCATACGTATTCTCGGCGAGCATTTTAATCTATCTGCAGGATAGACAGGCGAATATGCAGCGCCTCGGTGTATGAAAAGGCAAGATAACGCATCAACCACAACACTGTCATTACGCGCCTTCCTGATTTGGCGAGTCCCATGGGTTTCCCTTCTCGGTCGCCAGCAACCCATGTTTACTGAACATGTGTACGTGCGTGTGTAGGTGTGCGGGTATAATATGGAATACCCTCTTGTATGCATGGGTTAGCCCCCCAGAATTCCGAATCCGAGTCATTGCCGCCCCTCCTCCATCATATCATGCTTCAGCTGTGCGTCATACATAGGGCAAATACGGTGTACTACGCGCACAGCACACACCCTCAACTGACACACCCATATGTACGCACACACACTTTTTGCACCCAGCCCCTCCTCCGCCCCAGTCGGAACATCGTGCCACAAACGCCATGTTTTCAAACAAAGCATATTTTTTTTCCTTTGCAAAGGAATAAGCTGCCGAGCTTGATTGGGTCATTGCGCAACGCCCACCCGCCCCAAGCAAAGAAAATGACACCATTCTCTGCCCATTGTACCCATGCCCAGCAAATCAGGTCCGCAGGAAATATGTCCATTAAGAAAATGCAAGCAAAAGCGAAAATGGCATTGACCTGCTTCAAATGTCGTATGACTTTAATTATTATTATGCTCGTAAAGTTTGTTTTTTGCTCTCGTAAACGGTCGCCGTCTAGACGGAAAAAAGAATCTGATAACGGTGGCCATTGTAATTGTAGAATGCAGTCTGACACAGAGAAATGCGGTTATGCTCGTTCTCTCTCATTCCCTGTCAAACCTTATTTCTTTACTAAGAAAGATTACAAGGAAGAGAGGAGAGGCGAGAAAAAGAGAATGCGAGCAAAGGAAAGGGTGTATGTCTGTTCAATCGAATCAAGACAGACAAAGAGGGTGGTCTGATTTCATCGGTCAGTGAAAGGTAAGGTGACTTCAGCATATTTCGCTTCGAGACCGCCGGCGAAATGCTCGGGCAGTCGAAAAAAAAAGATAGGCGAGAGAGGAGGGGGGGATTGCGAGGGGCTGGCATTCCTTCCCCTTGCAGCTCAAAGGCTAAGCGTCGGTAAGCAAAAAAGTAAAAATAGGAAAAGAAGGGGACAAGGTGTGCCATGGCGACAGCGGCACATACGTGGCAAGGTGCGCAAAGCAGAGCGGAAGAGAGAAAAGGGAAGAGGGCAAGGGCAGGGCAGCTCGTAAGCATGCAAGTGATGTGGTGGTTGAAGCGGACAAGGTAGGGGGGAGGAAGGATAGGGAGGGGTGCGTAGTCCGATGATGGTGGCGATCTACGCCGCGGCCTATAAGACAAGGATGAGGGGTTGTGAAGAGCGAGGAGAAGGGAGAGGGAGAGAGGCGTGAGGGAGTGAGCCAGCAAGCGAACGTGCAGGCCATGCATGCATATTCAGCCGAGAGATGTCGGCGAGCAGGGGCGAGGGGGACAGACTGACTCTATTCCTTCCCTTTTAAACGTCAAACCTTGATTATTAAGTCGGAAATCATAAACACGCGCGGGCACACCCGGTCAGACATCTAGATTTTAGTCTTACACAGCAACATGCTGGGTCGGGCCTATACGTCGCCTGCTGTTTGCATAAAAAAACATGTATCTGTATCTATGCGCATTCGTTTCGCCGTCGACTGGGGGGGTTGGTGGAGGGAGGGGGGGTGAGGGGCGGAGAGACATGCGTATCATTGTTTTGAAACCAAACCGGGCCTATCTGGCCTAGGCTTCGGATAACTGAGAGGGGAAGAAGGAGGGGAGAGGAGGGGGGTTGCAAACACACAGTGATAAGCATGAGATTCAAGGCGTGCAACTGTAGCATGAGCAGGGGGTCGAGGATGCGCACGGCGACATGTCCACCTTGCGTGATGATGAGCAGATTGGGGGTCACGGCAGCGCAACTGCTGCCATGGGCTGCTCTGCTGATTTGCTTCACAATAAGCTCCAATGACCGAGAGCGTATGACTCGATGAGCTCGACTTTCGTTCGTTCCACGTTGCTTGTACGAGGAACACAAGAGCGGCACACAAGTCGCCAAAGAAGCCAGCACTGTGTATGTGTGTGCTTTTGTGAAGTGAGCACTGCAACAGGGTACACAAAAGGACAAGGTGACGGACTATGATTGCAGTTATAATTTGGATTGGTCAATTGTTTCTGTTTCGAGCGCCGGTTCGCATGCAGTTGTTCTAGCCCGTAATGATGAAAGTCTGAAAGGAAAAAAAAAAGCCAGGAAAATTTTGGAAAAAATCTCGTCACCGAGATGCGCAAAAGATATGATCAAAGAAGAAAGTATAACCGTGCCATGCATGTCGCCCAAAAAAGAGCCCTCGTCATGGCATGGACATGCAAGACGACCTTGGAGCCATAACTAACTCTTTACGCAAATATCTGTACTTTGGCCGTAGCCATGCTGCGCGCATCATGGTTCATTGAATCTCCCTCGTAAAACACCCATAAGTAGAAAAACATACAGCCGCCGCCAAGTGAAAATGCAAGCACCGCCAGAGGAGAAAGATGCTGTGACTGTCGCATGAATCAGCGACACGGTCGCGAAAAACATCCACCAAAAGGAGAGTCGTCAATACACTCGCGCGAGTAGCCGAGAAGGAGCGAAATGGCCTTGAACACACCGTTGTGCAAGGTTGGCTTCGATTGAGAGTCGCATTTTTCGCCGATTGTCAGACCATGTTTAGTGGTTCTGTTGGTACATTTGAGGATTCTGTCCATAGGGCGATTGTGGATAACTGCTGCTGTTACTATTGGGACTGTTGTACGCATTGCTGTTGGGGGTGGCATACTGAGCCATTCCCTCCGGAAGACCGGGGCTTTGGGTGCCGTATTGAGGGGCAGCCGTGTTGCCAGAGGCGGCAGGCTGATACCCGATCGGAGGGAGTTGAGGATGTTGGGGCGCTTGCCCGGGGACACCAACTGACTGTCGCATCTGTCCGTAGACGGGAGCTTCGGGGGCACCACCCTCGTGAGCGCGCTGCTGCGCGTCGGCACGGTGTCGCTCCTCGTCAGCCTTGCGGGCGGCCTCTTCCTCCTTCTTCTTGGCCTTCCACTCCTTGCGAATTTCCTTGAATTCTGTTAAGGTTCAGTTAGTATCTATATCAAACATATAATATTGTGCCAAGAAGGCAAGGCGCAAGGATCGATACTTGTTAGCTTCTGTCGTCAGAAGCTACCAGTGTGGGGGGAACGCGACCACTATGGCGCTGCACCAGCACGATCCCAAGTGCTAACTTAGCGCACTAGCCTTGCAAGGGCCACCACAACAACAACAACCCATGACGTGTTTGACCAACGAAAACGGAGTAAAGGGAAAAACAAAGCACTCACCTTCTGGTGTTCGCTTTGAGCCATGAGATTGCATGGTAACGTGGGCGTTCAAGTGGTTCAGAGTACCGTAAGCCTTCTCGCACCCGTTCCAGCCGCACTTGTACATGCGCTCAATTTCCTCATATCGCCGACGTGGTCGCTTGTGTTGCTGTGCGCCAGGAATGGGAACAAATGAGTAGACTGTAGACAAGGGGTGTCCGCCCTGTACGCGCGCGCACACACTGTCAGTATTGAAGCACTGTATTTGGGGGGGATATAACGACTTACAGTTGGTGGTCGCTGAACAGGAGAAACCATTGCAGGCGCCGGGGGACCTGAAGAGGCGGGATGACCGTAGTGCATGCCTGGCTGAGGGTAATGGCCAGCCCATTCAGGGCGCGATGGGTAGCCCATGGGTGTTTGGGGTTGGCCCGGGTAGTGCTGCATGTCGTGGTGGGGCGTGTAGGGAGAGTATTGCTGTTGGTGACTGGCGTAAGTCGGGCTCGTCTGGGCGGCGATTGATGGATCTATAGGTACATCCGAGTCAGACTTGAGTTGCTGTGGTGATTGATGGCCATTTGCTTGACCATCTGGGATAGGCATTGACGGACTCTGTTGTTGCGCCATACCACCGGGAGCTTGCCCTTGAGCAGCTGGTTGATACGAACGCTGAATGTATTCGGGAAATGAGCCTGATCGAGCAGACGAGGGATTCAGACTGTAGTCTGAGCTGGGTGTGAGGTTGGAAGAGCGAGGATCTTGTCCTTGGGGAGGGTATTGCGCAGCAGATGCTTGATCTGCAGAGGTTCCCTCAGAAACTGGTTCAGGAAAGGTTGGGTAGGGCGAGCTCAAACCTGACTGCGGGTAGTCTGCTTGTCGTGCGTCCATAGACTGTTCAGAGGGGTCAAGAATCGAAGGTAGCTTGGACGGACTCTAAGCTGAGGTTGGATGGTTGGATGCGTGCGCCCACAGAGAGGAATGGCTGCAGAGATATGTCCGTCGCGAACCGTCTTCGGATGATTTGCCGCGGTCTGTGGAAGACAGGCAGCTAGAGCGTATAAAGACGTAGCCTGGGTTCGGCCAAGAGATGCACAGCCAGAAAACCGGAGAAGCGAAGTGATCAGGCCGTGGGTAGCGTGGAAGTTAAACGCGGATGATTTGCAGACGGTGTGTTTTCCACGACGCCCAGGTGGAGGGACAAGCAGTTCGGCAAATATGCGCCGTCGAAAAGAGATGCACGGAAGGCGCAAGGTCGAGGGCACCGGGACAGGGGAGGTAGCTAGCGGATAGAGATCTCTCGAATCGCGGAGCAGCTGGCGCGATGCAGAGTGAAGTGCAACGCAAAGGTTACACAATTGGTGCTAGTGAAAGGACGAGCTTGCACCTGCGGGTCTGCTGGGGCAAGAGTGAATTTGGAACACAGCTAGTGAGAGCGCGGCCTAAAGGCTTTTAGACTCAGTGGCGTGCGCGTGGAGGGTGAGGGCCAATCGAGGGGCGTGGAAGAAATGGCGGCTTGCCCAGCAGGCCTTAGCACACTCGATGAGGTAATTCGCGCCCGTCAAGGCAGTGACAGGGATGCAGTGCTAGTCGGTAAAGCCGAGCCGTAACAGTGGGAATGACTGCTGCTGCGGGTGGAGCGGCTAGCACGAGGAGGGGATGGCGCGGCGAGCAGAGTGTGGGACGCAGGCCAGCGTGAGGGTGGGCTTCTGGTGCGCGAGGGGGGGGACGTGCGGGTCCGTGGTTGGAGTGCGCTAGTGACGAAGAGACCAGGGTTGGGTTGGGCCTGTTGGCCGAGGGGCGCGCAGGCGGCTACCAAAGAGGTCGCTCTGGATGCGCGTCGCTGACTGGCTCTGCGCGCGGCGATGGGGCAAAGGCGACAGTCGGCCCGTTGTGGTAACGATGACTGAAGGTTTCGCGCACACTGTGGCTCTCTCCCAGTCGCTGCGTGTCCCAGAATGCTCAACTGCGCCGAGCGTGCCGAGCGATCAGCCTCCTGTCGCGGCGTTCGGTGCGGATTTGGCACGCACAACGAGCGTGGCAGGGGAGGGCAGGGAAGCGTACGTCGGCGAGTGGCGGCGAACGGCGGCGACGACAGCAGCAGCAGAAGAGAGATGTCGGAGGGTAAATCTGCGTTGGAGGGGTCTCGTGGGTTAAGAGACTTGTGGGGGGGCTGGGCAGACGAAGAGGTGTGCAGTTTGCAGTTGCAGCGGCGTGCAGTTGCAGCGCAAAGCAGACCAGAGCAGCGTAGAGCAGCAGCGCAGAGCAGCGAGGGTGCAGCAGCAACAGTGGAGCGTGGAGCGCCTTAGTGACGAACGCGCCGGGTGGGCGGCGATCGCGTTGCTTGGTGGCAGTTGCACGTGTAGTCGCACTGCGGGTGCGCGATCTGGTATGCTTAGGATGGCCTGGGGGCCTGGGGTGGAAGGGAGGGGGAAGGGGGGTAAGGGTGACGGCAGCGTTAGGGCAAGGCACTGGCTGGTACCAGGCACTGCTTGGGTTGGTGGTGGTAGTGGTGGTTGAGCAGGTCAGATTCGCGACGTAGGCTAGAGAGGGTGCTAACACAGAAGATGGTTAGGCGACAAGAAGGGGAGCGGCACTAGTGAGAAGAATAGTCCGACACGCCCTCGTTCCGTGCACCTGCTGACTAACCGACGTCCTGACGTATTGACCGCCCTTTGCTCCCCGTTTTGTTCTCGCTGCGCCAGGGAGCCGAGGACGGCGGTGCCTTCACGCCGGTCGCGTGCGTGTGCGTGTGTGCGTGAGTGTGCGTGCGTGCGTGCGTGCACCCACCCAGCACCCCTCCCTCCCTCCATCCATCCACCCAGCAGCCAGCCAACCCACCCTTCCGTACGCAGACGCATCCATCCATACCTGCGTGCGAACGTGCGTGGGCTTGCCCGTGTGTCGCCGTCACCGTCCATACGAGGTGCAAAGAAGAATGCAGCCATGGCATGAGGCTGAGAGCTAGTTCTGCGCGCTAGACGCGGCAAACCCACGCTGGAGGGACGTCGGGCCACAGTACTACCTACATGGCATGCACCTGCGACTTAGCACTCTGCCCATATACATACATGCCTAGTACAATACTCAAGTACATACATGTACACCACCGGCCTCGTCTGCTGCACGCCCATGCCCAAACGCCAAAAATTGCGCCCGCGGCTGCACACAATCTGCAATCACCGCGTCGACAATCTTCACCACCCGGCCAGCGGGCTTCTGCGGGCCCCCCGGCAAGAGCGGCCTGCAAAACCACTGCATGCAAATATTGGACATGGCACAGACCTCGCCCGCCGGCAGGACTGGCCCAATGCGTCCATGAGAGCGAATCCCGACCGTACTGCACCGGACCGCACATGCCTCTGGCCTGCCGTGTGGGTGTGTGAGTGAGTGAGTAAGTGAGTGAGTGAATATGAGGGTGTGCCAAAAGGCGAAAAGCAACCTACAACGTCCGGCAGAGAGGCATGCCACAAGACGTTGACATCTCCTCAGGCCTCGTAGCCTCGCAGCCTCGCCGCCCATCCTTTGCTTCTACTACACACATCCTACATCCTACATCCTATATCCTACCTACATACACATACACTACTTACTCACCTCCACATGACTCTGACCGACTACTTTCTGCCCCATCCACTAACGCAAGGCCCGAGTGTCCATGCTTCTGGTGGCCGCGCCCGGCATCATAGCTACGGCATCTCACATGTCCAGATCCACTAACCCATCCTTGACCCTCCCTCCAGATGTCGCATGGGCCGTCCTGCCCTCGCCTCAAACCCCCGCTTTCGCCTTCGCAAACTTCAGCATACCGCTGTCGTATCGTGATTTTCTCCTTGTGCATCCTCCATCCATGCCCGTTTTGCTGTCAGCAGACAAGACTCTGGTGCATCTGGCCCCCACCCTCTCGCAATTCCGCAAACCTTGCTGTTTTGTCTGCCACTGCATCTCCTGCTTCTCTACTACTGCTCCGGCTTCCATGGCCGCAAAAAATCACCCTGCTATTTCGCTTCGGGTCTCGACACCCTCCCTTCCCTTGCTGCTGTCATTCCTTCTTGAGATCACCGACCCTGCTGCCTTGGCGGCCTCCAAGCCACATGCCATGTCACCGCCCTCGTCTGTGTGGGCATTTGTACGCATCTAGATATTCAACGGCTGAACGGTACATCTGGTGCCATGGTCATCCCAAGCCCACCTGGCCCGGTTGCCAACATCCGAGAGCACCCAGGCCAGCCACCCCCTTTGCTTGCCTATGACAATCGCCTGAATGCACTCGAGTGTTGTCGTCATAGATGGCTTTGTGCGGTGCAAACAGGACGTGATAATACCCACCCTTTCTCTTTCTCAACACCTGTTGAGCAGAAGCAACATGAGTGAAGCTCTTCGGGATAGCCGTCATGTGATTGGCTGCCCAGTACCAAGACTGATCGGACCCAGGATGAATACGAATAGATGCCACTAACTATTTGCACATGCGCCGTCGAACGGGAGCGGGCGGTAACCTCGATCATAACGCGAACACCACGCCGCCATTAGACTATCTCAACTTCATGTCTACACACTCCATGTCCACGTATGCGATACACTGCACATACTCATCCCCCAAGTCGCACCCGTCATGCCAGCCACAGGCCAGCATCATGGCACCTTGCAAGTATCGGGCGCATTCATGGCCTGATCCGCGGACAAAAATACGTCCTGACGAGACACGCAAGGTCTTGTCAACAATTTCCGTCTGGTGTATGAACTGATGACATACATGAAGAGGGGTCCTTGGGTCGCGAGTCATAGGCCGACGTATCACAGCCATGAAAATTGAAGAAAAAAAAAAGACCCCCAGCCATTGCCATGTCAAAAACGTTGTGAGCAGACAAAAAGTAGGGCTTGGCCCAGAAGAAGGCATTTCCAGGGCTCAGGGCGGCTAAACTCTGGCAGTCTGGTGTCCAGGAACGCTCTGGTGGTGCAAGTTGAGCGAGCGAGCGAGTGACAGTGACAGGGGCCGCCCCCTGCCCGCAGAACCAAACATGGCCTGTGGCTTTTTCCTAGGGATCGGTGGCATTAGGTCGAGTTGGACCGAGCGATGCCTCGTGGCGGAGATATGCACGGAGCTTCCCTGGAAGAAGCGAAAGCGCGCACCTTTGGTCATGGCGTGTCAGAGGCGGCTGGTGGAGGCGCGGAGTTTACCAGACCATAGGTGTCACGATGCGGGCGCTACCATGGCCGATTTGGAGACCGACCTTGGACAACTTGGTAAACATCCAGACTTGGTCATTGCTTCACGCCGACGCACACACGCATCACCTGTACAAGTCCGAAATTATTCGCTTCCCTCGTAATTGACTACGCGGCATGGCGCAGCCAGCGGGCTACCTTCCGCCGATAGAATGAGGAAGCGACCGCGATGCCCTCGCATGCAGCGCGTTGCAAACATGGAACATGGAACATGGAACATGGGGGCTAGATGCCCTCTACCCTGCTTTTCCACCCCCGACTGTGCATTCTTCCTCCACTAGAAGCCCGACTCCAACTATCCTTGCCGTATTGGACATGGGGGCCATTGGCATGGAACTGTAAGCAAAAAGTAGCCATATATTGTAAATGCTGCTCGCCGGCGCTGTGAGGCCAGACGGCCGACAAACTTACGTACTTTGCTGTAGGTATGTATGTACTATGTCCTTACTTACATAGCCAACGTCGACGGGGCCTAGACGCTCAGCTGCACATAATCAAGAAAACCACCATGGCATGTACTTCCAGACGCACGTCAGCGCTTGGTCGCATACTGCTATTATCATAATCACCATGACTATCATCATCATCATCATCATCATCATCATCAGCAGCAGCAGCAGCAGCAGCAGCAGCAGCAGCAGCAGCAGCATCACCACCACCGTCGTCATCTTCTAATACATGCGACGTCGTATTAATCGGGCGTGCCGGATGGAGATGAGATGCATTGTGTGCAACGTCGGAGTAGGTTCCGCGCCACGCCACTACCACAACATGTTCCCTTGACCTTCCTCGTTTGGTCGGCTGCAGCAGGAGAGAAACACGCACGAGTAGCAGCAGCAGCAGCAGCAGCAGCAGTATCATCGCGACTTCCTCCTCACACCCACTGCAAACAACCACGTCACCAAAGGCGTGGCCACCGACACATGCTCAACACTTTCCACGGTACTGGGGGCAACATTGTCTGTCTTGCTCGTGTTCCTCTACCTCAACCACTTGTATCATCATCGGTCATGACATAGTCTCGCATACACTCGCCCACTTTATTGGAGAGGGTCCAATGCCTCTGGCCGTCACATCCGATACACCAACAGAAGGCCATGGAGTCGAGCCCAAGCCCGGTGTACCCCGCGAGGCTATGCTTTGCACCCCTCCCTCTCCCTCTTGTCTAAACATACATACACACCATTTCACTTACGATGTGGCTGACAAATAAACGACTGTACAGGAAACCTGTGTGCGTATGTGTGTGTCTGTGTGTGTGCGTCCTCACAAACAGCATCCAGAACGACCGAAGAATGGCCGACGTTGCAGCTTGCAGATCCCTTTGGGGCGAGCTTGGCCTGCGCGCTGTCTTTGGCCCAATCCCTGTCGTCACCTGTTGCATTGGCTGCAAGCCTCTTTCGCCTGGCCCTTCCTTGTCCTCTCCAGCCATGACTGTGCAGCACTAGTGCATCTGAGTCTTCACTCACCGGCTTCATGACCATCTGCCTGTCATGAACTGTGTGTGAATTGCCTCATTTTATCTCCTACACAAAACCTTCCCATGTTGAATCCACGTGAAACACGACACATACACACATACCTCATGGAAGGGCCACCAGGTTGCTCGATCACAGCATCCACGCGATTCAGCCTGCACTCGAGAGTTACAACGTCACATTTGACCCTCGAATATCCGGTTGAATCGTGTGCAACAGCTTCTGTCGCCTATCCACAGTTCCCAACACATGGAAATTGTCCCCTCGCCCCCGCCGGCGAAAATCGATAAAGCTTGTTATGTTTTAGTTTACACAATCACAAGATGAAACGGCTTCCAGTTGGCCGCCCCGATCCCACCGATTGCTGGCGCGAACCTAGCGCTCGACCATGGTAACTTGGGTCCAGGTCGACAAGCAGGACGCACCTCTGAACACGAGGCCCCATTGCCTGGCCATCTGTCAACCAACCGCATCCACTGCACCTCAGATATGCGGAGTGCATGACAGGACAGCATCGAGCTGCTCCACAAAGTCCTTGTTCTGGTTGACACGCGTCATTTCTCCTGAAATTAATTCCAAAGCACCAGTCTCGGAAATGGGCGCAGCAATATTCAGACTTTGGGTCTGCTGGTTCGGATTGCACACTCCCGGCCCCAGTGCTGCAGATCGCATGTGTAGGTTCATTGACCCCGTATACAGAAACGCACGGCATAGATCTGGACATGGTGTCTAGATCTGATGCCAAACTTAACCGTTCTAACAAGTCGCCTCCGACACATGACTGTGGCCAGGGTGATACTTTTGGTACCAAGCTTGGATGTACGCTACCGTCATTGACCACGAATGCTTGTCGACAACCGGACTGGCTTCCGCTAACTGCCCCATGGAACAAGCCAGACGCACCCACCAAATACGACAGATGGCTCGATTGCTGGCTACAGCTACAGCTCCTGCAGCACTCGGCATGGCAAAATTTACAGGGATACGCTTTATTTGCTTGGTATTGTCAAAAAACGGTTGAGAGAGTTCCAGACCATGGTCACGTAGTGGTTGATCCAGAGCCAAGCATGCAAATCATCTTCTGCAGGTTAACAATTAGACCGATCCTGCTACTGCACGACACCACACGCTGATCAACGTGTCTTCTCACGCGGATAACACCTGTACACGCTTTTCCAGGATCAAGTTCCACGTTCAAAGACAATGTCAACGCACATGACGCTCCTCGCCCTGACGATGCTCATCTGTACACGCCGACAAATATGACCGATTACTTTGTTTACGTGTAGACGGCTCTCCCGCTCCATGGATCTCATGGCGTTTGCGCCATCTCACAATCGCCACCCCGATCCGCGGGCCTCCCTTTCCCCCTCCCCCGGCCATTGTTCAGATATCCGGTATCCTTCGGACCTTTCCTAGTCTACACTTTATCTCAACCCTGCTCAGACTTGCTTACATCTGATGCTTGCCCAGTCGGGCTATCAGAAGCCAAGGAGAGTAAAAAATGTCTCACTTTTCTCATTTGTGTATTGCGTCCGCTAGCAACCCCGCCATGATCCTGCTCCACGCGCCCTATTGCAATCTCCGGGGTTTCATTGCACATGCTGCAATTTCGAGATCCCTACTTGGAAAGGTGTATGAACATCATTTCTCACCGATATTTTGATTGCCCTTGTCCACGGAGGTGTGGTGAGGTCACCCTTTCTGATCATGTGTGCCATTCATCCCTTCATCCCCTATTTGGTATCTTCCAAGAGTATATGAGTGCTTCTTTTGCAATTTCCGCGGAGCATTTCCACTACGCAGTTATTCTATTGGAATGTTTTGCTATCGCAGACTGTCTGGTGAGAAAGTGATGCTCTGTGTGATGCACATCATCTCAACATAATTTGGGAAGATGAGCAAACTCACAGTGATGCTTGTGGGAGAGAACAGCGGAAACACCCATTAGTAGTGAATACAATTGTAACTCGTATCTTCTATTTCGACTTCATTCGTGAAGTCTAAACTTGGCTTTGGTGTCCAGAATACCATGTCCCTTACTCTATCTGTACCACATGTTTATGTTCTGCTTTCGAGTATATGTCTTCTTGACATGTGAAAATAAACACTACACGTATTTCATCGTAAAGTCAGAAGTCTTCTGTTTTACCCCGGGTACTGCTCTCTACCTTTTCTTATCCTCCTCCTTCTTTCCTTGTCCATCTCTACTATCATCTTCCTCTCCTTCCTTATCATTCTCTTTTCTCATCCTTTCCTAAAATCTCCCATAAGACTACATTTGAACATCCCCCCCCCCCCCCCCCACATCTTCACATCCAAAGTTGACGAAAAGAGCAAACGCTGACATCACACATATCCGTACTCAATTTCCCTTTTCACACCCCGATCTCTACACACATACTCACTTTATACATCCTCAGCTCTTCTCTACACTATCAACCCCACAAAATGTATCTCAGAAAGTAAATCCACTTTACACTTTCCCATCCTCCCTGCCCCTACCTACTCTATCTGTGATTTTAACTTCGTATCCCACATCACTATACCATGCCCCATCCAGAGCCCTTCTCTTTACCCCCTTACCCCCTTCTAATAATGTCCAACCCTTTCTTAACTTTATACTTGTAAAATAATCAACTCGCACACGCACATATATCACTCCTAACCATATTTTTTTGGGGTCTAGCTCCATCGCATACATCATCAAGTATTCATCTAGAAAATCTCGAAACATAAGTAAGCTATGAAATTGAGAGTGCTGTTGTTGTTGTTTTTTTTTAAAAAAAAAAACCCCCCTCCAGAGAGAGAGAGAGAGAGAGAGTAATTTGTAACACTTGCGCAAATAATACAGTTGAGTACGTTTTTATCGAAATATAAGGGTTTTTTTTCTTTTTTGAAAACGGGAATACATCCGGTATATATAGAGTGAACTTCTTAGGAGGAAAGGAAAAAAAAGGTAGGGACGATAAGGGGGGAATGTAAGAAGACAAAAAAAACCGATATCCTACGGTTTAATCAATCTTCGTAAATGTTGATTGTATATTATCTATCTGCATCTTGTTTTTCATATGGAGAACGTCAGGCGAGTACTTTCAGTCTATATGATGTAACAAAATCGATTTATTTTCCTGGTGTTGGAATCAATTAGGACTCGACTTTGAGTCCTACTGATCCGCGACACTGATTGGTCGACACGAGCACTGGCAAAGGCGTCGTCACCGCCTATTGGCCCGTGCGCGGAGGTACTGTAGATACTCAACACGATAACAGATACAATCAATCAATCCGCTTCCTCACTATAGTATTTGCAGCTGCAAGTTGATTCACCACGTGCACCTTTATCGTGCCAACACCTGGCTAAAGTAACAAAAAAGGGTAAGAAAAGAATGATGAAAAAAAGCTGATCTTCAATTGCAACAAGGTCATGGAGCAGATGAATAAACGAATGGACTGACGATCGAGTTTGACAAGATATACAACATGACAATACAGATCTAGACTTGTGAAAACACTTTATTCAAGATATGAGGGCAATACATAACACACCCAATAGCAGTCAACACGCATCACATATCATAGCAGCACAATGAGGTAGTAAACTAGAATTGTCATAGACATAATGCATTCTATATTGACTATTACCTGATGAAACTTTTCTTTTTTCTGGACGTAAACGCCGGCGCCACAATGCAACGTGACGAAATGACTGCGGACAGCTGCGGCATACATGCAGCTATCATAAACAAGGAAACCTATACCAGTCTAATATGCAGGAGAACTGTTCTGCCAAGCCGACATCACAGCCCTGTCTTTGGGGTATCAGCGTATGACAGAGCCTGAGAACGTGCAGCAGCTTTCAGCCGAACTTGGAAACGGGATGGAAACATGGCAAGTCCGAAATGACGACCTCCAACGCCTAACAAGGATTGAAATCGATGCTCATCGTTCTGATGGCGTGACAAGCAAGCGCCGTCGACAGCATGTTTACCAGCGGCTGTTGCGGACGGGATCACCGTTACCTCCAGTCCAGCCTAATGTACCAGTTAGAGTCTGTTCGTTGTCACAAGGATCAAGAAAACCTACCACCACGACCGCCGCCGCGGCCTCCTCCACGGCCACGGCCACCTCCCCAGCGACCACCACCGCCGCCACCACCGTAGCGGGCCATCTCATGAAGACGGGGGTCAATCTGCTGCTTGGACTCTGTAAGAATTTGAACGAGGTCACGAGCTTGCTTGGAGTCTGAGTCGTTGTTAGCAATTGACTATCAATAATGGACATGAATGTACATACTCTCTGTAGTGAAAAGGGTGATGGCAGTTCCGTTAGCGCCAGCACGACCAGTACGACCAATGCGGTGGACATAGTCCTCCGAGTTGTTCGGGTAGTCATAGTTGAACACGTGAGTAATGTTGCGAACATCTTTGAGAGCAAAGGTTAGTGAATGATAAAAAAACAGAGCGGACGACGATCATGATTGGATCGCGTGAAGCTGCAGTATGTTGCATGCAACCGTCTCTGTGCGCTACAACGAAGATCACGGCATCAAGTCCAGTGGGAAGGCTGTGGATATCTCCTGGTCTAGGAAACCCTTGGAAGAGACTGCGACTTAATCAAGTCAAATATCTCAGGCAGCTTGCTTCAGTAATACGACGGTAGTACCAGAAACAGAAGGTAGCGAAGACTATAAGCCTCACCAGCGTGACCAAGGATCCCTGGGGATCAGATTCGAGAGAGATGCAAGCCCTGGACGATGTCATGGGAGCGAGTGTAACAAGCGCACAAGACGACCTAAGCAGAGCACAATGGCAGTTCACGCATAATAATAGTTGAGGTGGGGTTGGGGAAGAGGGAGTGTTGGAGGTTTGCAATCATACCGATACCACGGGAAGCTACGTCAGTAGCAACCATGATTGGGCTCTTGCCCGTCTTAAACTCGTTAAGGACCCAGTCACGCTCGTTTTGCGCCTTGTCACCATGGATGGCTAGAATCATGTTAGCAGTGTTTACTCGACAAGCAAAAGATTAACTTACAGAGCGCCGGCCAGCCGTCTTGACGAAGGAATCGCGTAATTTCGTCCGCAACACGCTTGGTACCTGTGAAGATGAGGATCTTGTTCTCCTTGTCGCTCATAATAGTCTCGAGATGCTTGGCCATGCGGTCACGCTTCTCGAACTCTGTGCAGACCTCGACGATCTGTTGAATACGGTGGTTAGCAGAGAGGTCCATGGAACCAATGTTGACCTGGATCCAGTCCTTCTGGTAGTCAGCAGCCAGTTGGCGGACTTCCTTGGGCCATGTAGCCGACCACATGCAAGTCTGACGATCAGGACGAATTTGGCCAATGATCTTGCGAATTTGAGGCTCAAAACCCATGTCAAGCATGCGGTCGGCCTCGTCCAGAACGAGGTAAGTGACGCGGCGGAGGTTCGTTTTTCCTGCTTCGAGCATATCAATAAGACGTCCGGGAGTGGCAATGCACACTTCAACACCACGGGCAAGGTCACGGATTTGAGGACCCTTGGGAACACCTCCGTAGACACAGGTGTTTCGAATGCGCGAAGACTTTCCGAACTTGCTGATCTCCTGCTGAATCTGGACAGCGAGTTCACGTGTGGGAGCGAGGATGAGAACGATAGGACCGTCGCCAGGAGCGAGGAGAGGCTGGGCGTTGATGTGGACGATGGCGGGAAGACAGTAGGTGAGGGTCTTTCCGGAACCAGTCTCAGCGACACCGACAACATCGCGACCAGAGAGAGCCATGGGCCAACCCTGCGCCTGAATAGCAGTAGGCTTTGCGAAGCCCTGAGCCTTGACCTCGTTCATAACATAAGATGGGAAACCAGCCTCATCGAAGGTTGTGACTGGCTTGGGAATGTTTGTGCCCTTGACAGTCATCTGGTGCTCCTTGCGGTATTCGGCAACCTCAGCCTCGGAGCGCGCGGTGACTGCGGGATCCTCCTTGTAGAAGGACTTTTCGAACTTGGGAAGAGCGTCGAGATCTGTTCAGACGTTAGCGCTATTTTTTCCGTGAATTGTGTTGCAAATCGACATACCCCATTGCTGCTGCTTCAAGCCTTGGCCGAGCTGCGACATGCGGTCACCTCCATCGCGACCACCATAGCCGCCACCGCCATAGCCACCGCCGCCGTAACCACCACCACCACCGCCACCAGAGTAGCCGTTGGAGCCGCCGCCGTATCCACCACTAAGAAAACTGTTAGCAAATGTCGAAAAGAGGTGGTGTGTGACGAAGGGAGAATTCTACGTTGTCGCAGCAAGTACGTGACCGCGTGCTTGACATATAAAAGCAAGCAAAGCGGCGCGGCCTCCGGACTGTGACTGCGCGTAGAATCCGAAAAAAGAAATGTAGCAGATGGAGGGTGTCCATGCAGCACGACTGTGATGCCTTTCCCGTGTAAAGGGGATGAATCGTCGTACCCGTACGATGCATATTGGCTTGTCGAGTTGCTATAAGACCCATATCCAGCATTGCTGTAGTCGTACCCGTTTGAGTAGCCACGGCCGCCATCGCGACCGCCGCCGCCATATCCACCGCCGTAAGACATGATGTGCGTGTGTGCTGGGTAGAGACTGGCGTCAAAGGAGCGCCGTTCGGTCTAAGAGAGCGTGTTTCGAGATCTGAGACCGCGAGGGTATATTAAGATGTAGTAAAGCGACGGAAAGAGTGTCGCGGGTTGTGCGATAAAAGAAGCACTGATAGAAGAGGGCGAAGGTGTATGAGAGAAGAAGTGAAAGGGCAGAACGCGCCAGGAAAAGTTGCCTTGCCTCTGTTGCGCTTGCACATTTTTTGAGACGCTAGCGGCGCTAGGGCGAAGGGTCTGGCCATTTCCGGTTAGCGCAGAACTTGCCGTTATCAGGCCGGGGAAGTCACCAAGAATTCCATTTCGCCACCCTTGGGCCGAACTGCAGACACACTACCATTCCACCGAGAGGCTGCAAAATTTGACATGCGCCTCCATATTACTGTTGGTGGGGCTGCTGCTCTGATGCGAATGACGCCCGACACGTAGCGAACGAAGAAGACCAACAACAACACCACCAGCAACAAGCAATGCATTCACCGCTTCAGATAGAGGCTGCCCCACGGGCCTTCCGTCGTCGATGCATTGACTTTTGTAAAAGGCTAGAGTCTCCGTTGCAGCAAACATGTTGAAATGGTAGCATGGCCTATGGCCAGTAATAGGGTGACATGGTATGCATCCGCAACCCATCTATTCAACTCAATTCAAACCTTTTTGCCAGCCCGCAATCCCATGTCCCAGAAACCTCTTTCCATCTGCTCTCCGTTAGCGCACTCATCAACCACCCACTTTTTCATCAGTACTTACTTTAGTCGCATGGACAAACACTTTAGCTAGTTCCTCCACTCTGCTTGGACTTAGGCCTGCTGCATGTTTCTCCACAAGCTCGCTTCCCCTCATCATCGCACCCCTGTACTCATCCGCTACATACTGCTCGATCCACTTCCAGTATCTACTGCCAGTCCTGACCGTGTTTGGGTCCTCATATAGTCGCTTAGCAATGATGCCGTAGCCTATCAGGCAAGGGAGAAGGGCTATCTGTAAGGCAAGGAAGTCTTGCGACATGCCAATGTCAAGAACGTAGCGCGTGTATGCTGTGGTAGCTTGGTCCTCTTCCTCGCTGATAATATCGGCTTCGGAGAGTCCATATTCTTTGCAGAAATCAATGTGAAGCTGTATCTCCTCTTGGAGAGTGACAACCTGTTGGACGGACTGACCAATATCTTTGAGGTTGCTTGACTTGTATGCTGCGAGAGCGGTAGCTCTTGCAAATTGAACCTATAACATCGTCAGCTGTTTCTGTGGTAGAAAGCTACCTAACATGAATGGACTAGAGGACTTACAAGGAACTGGTAATCTTGCACAAGATAGTACATAAACTTTTCGAGTGGTAGTGTTCCATCTCCCATCCTCTGAACAAACTCATGCTCTGTATACTCTTTCCATGGTATTTGTACTTCATCTCGATCAAGTAGGTAGGAGATAAAGTTACCGGGAGTGAAAGGGAGAGTGTATATTGAATGGAAATGATTGATCGGCCCACTCCCCCGCCCGATATCCATCGCTGTTTTGATTCCGGCTTCAATGTATCGATTGGCTTCCTTGACAGCCTTGATCATAGGCATACCGAGAGCAAGGTTGCACGAGATTGCTGAAGCAAGTGAACACCCTGTGCCATGGGTGTTCTTCGATTGCAAATAATCACTCTCTATCAAGGTGACTCCACTGTCTCCAACTAGCACATTTAGTACTACTTCCCGGTCCGCCTCCTCTTTACTGACAAAATGACTGCGTGTTAATGGTAGGTGGCCTCCCTTAAGTAACACCCACTTGGGTCCTCTCTCGTGGATATGACGTGCCATTGCGATAATGTCATCAATATTCTGCGGGTCCGGCAATTCAACGCCTGCAGCTTTCAAAAGAAGTTTTGCCTCTGGGAGATTTGGTGTTAGAAGCGTTGTATGAGGGAGAAGATGTTCGATCAGTGTTGTAACCGCCGCTTCAGGAAGAAGTTGTGAACCCGATGTCGAGACCGTTACCTAGAATTTGATTCAGACCGTGTCTAATCATCCAGATCGAATGGGTAACCAGAACGTACAGGGTCAACAACACTCGTGCTAATGTTGTGTCTCTTCAACGCGTCGGCGACAATCTTGATCGTCTCTGCCGACGCAAGCATGCCTGTAAGACGTGAGATTCCTCGTCTTGAAATCGACGCATTTTTCTATCATCTGTTTGTAGACCTACCAGTCTTGACAACATCGGCTCCGATATCATCACAAACAGCATCAATCTGCTTCTTCACAAAGTCCGGGGGTGTATGATGTATGTCCTGCACACCTAGCGTATTCTGTGCTGTCAACGCGGTAGTAGCAGTCATAGCATAGCAGCCATGTGCTGCAATAACCTTCTGATCAGCCTCTAGTCCGCTGTTGGTAGGGGTGGATAGTTAGTGTAACTGGCTGATTGAAGGAGGGGCGGATGCATGTATGCGTACGTACGCCCCACCCGAACTATCTGAGCCAGCAATTACCAGGATACGCTTCGGCGGCATTGGGAACAACTGGAAGTTGACTGTAGCGAGATTTTGCTTCGTTCCAAGACTGCGGGCTTGGAATGGTGAGAGTCTGCCGTTTTCTCTTTGAGCCCCACCATCCGCCGGTAAGTAGGTACGCGAGACCCACGTCATTCCGTCATATCATGTTGCTGGCACACATGGACATTGCAAGAACAGTATAGCCGCAAATGATAAATACTCGGCTCTTGATATAAACTGGCAATCCTCTAGTAATTTTGATGACATCGTAGCCATCTTCTAATGACAAAATAGAAAAGAGTTGCCGGAGACTCATGTATTACTTTACACACGTATATTATTGTACCAGTATGTCGTTTTATCTAAAAATGTGCAGAATAATATCCAAACGCAGTCCAGCTATGTAGTGTCTGCTGGAACTTTCGAGTTATCTTCTCTACACTTTGCAATGCTTCCACTCATGCCACTCAGTTACCATAATCCCTTAACCTGTGATACACGCTGTGTGGGCTCGAATACTTCATTGTTTTCAGACGTATTTGCCCTCGAAGTACTACCGCTATCTGTAAAGGTTGGGAAAGCTGATGCATCGTGGGTGGCACTGGCATCCCAGCCGAGAGTCTCTTCTTTCTCATAATCCATAGGCGCCCATGCCGCATCCTCATCTTCAGGTACGAAAAGACTTTCGGGATCGCGATGCGGCGACTGCGCCTGAACTGAGGTCTGGCGAGATCCTAGGCGGCTTGAACCCTCGCGCCGAGATGCCGGCTGCACTGGTGGAGGCATATCAGACTGAAAGCTGCGACTACCTTCACGCTCCATCGTCGTTGTTGATGGTGTACGAGGTGTATTCCTGTTGTGTGTTGTCTGAGGCGCGGGGGCAGGTATGGGTGCGGATGGAGCAGCGGTGTAATTGCCCGAAGTCATCAATGTGAATTCACAAAACAGACCATCGCATCCATAGCTGAATTGTAACGGCCGGGTTGGCTGAGAATAGAAGGCTCTCAGGTTTGTCTTTAGAGTGTCTGCGTGCATGACAATGGCTTTGAAATCTTTGACGTTGATGATGATATGTATGCCAGATTGCACGACGAACTCTTCGAAATCCGATGTGTTGACGGCCACGGCTGTGACAAGTGGGTGCTTCAAGATCTCCTTTCCGTTGGAGATCTTTTCGGTATAACTCTTGAATACGCAGCGACCGTCGTCTCCTGCAAATATGTCGAGCATTTCGGTTTTGGTACCAAAATACTCGATGTACTCTCTCACAGCACCAGCGTGCATGGTCCACCGATTCTTTGCTACCGACCGATCAAATAGTGCATGCATCACCTCCACAGCTTCGTAGGTGAGCTTGTATGTTTTGATAACACCCTGGTTGCAAACCATCTTGACAATAAACCGACATTGTGTCTCGTTCTCTCGCTCTTGCACGCTCACCTCACAGCGGTCTATCGCACCATCCCGCCCTACTGGATCGTACAGGCGCCCTTTGAACACTGACAAGAGGGCCTTGGTGTACATGCTGCACGTGAAGCGACCCTCAGGTCCGCCATGGCTTGGGACACACTCGTAGCTGGCGAAGAATTGTCTACCATCTAAAGTAACGGCGGCATATGCGGATTTAGAAGAGTTGAGTGCAGTGAATGTGAACTGAGACGAAACATATGAGCCGACGGGCTGACTTTGAAGAAGAACGGCAAACCCACCTTTTCTCGACGCGCTTCGATGGCTACGGTGTCGCTGAATTTGCCTAGACAGACAAGAAGATCATGGACTTTGGAAGCCGCCTCGGGGGTGAGGGTAAAGTTGAGAACGACCATGTCGTATGACTATTCGCATAGTGGCGAGGGCAGTGCATGTCATACAGCAGCGCTTGTGAGGTGGCCGAAAGCGGAAAGACCGCGTTTTTGACGCGCTAGCGTATTGACATCATCGCGCCTGCTACTCGGAGTATGGTAAACAACATAACTTCATGAATAGCCCATCCAAGACGTCATGGCTCAAGCGGTGCTCCCAGACGATATCTTACATCTCTTATGCGAGGAACTCGCCAGCCAGGAGCAATTTGATACCCTCTTCAACTGCGCTTGTGCGAGCCGCGCCCTTGCCGTCCCTGCGTTAACTCAACTGTACAAGTACTTGACACCAGTCCGGCTCAGTTGATTATCATCTTTGCTGATACGAACAAAAGATCTCACCATCTTGCACCGGTTCGGGGTGGCGGGGAAGATCTCTACGGTTTACCGGCCGCCACTAACCTACTTACTATCCAGAAATGGTCCATCTTATGGCGGTCCATTGTTGCCTCGAGCCTTGGCGCCACTCTTTTCCCATATTGTCGTTATATCAGATCGCTTGACTTCCGCGATCTCGGTTACCTTCTCGAAGATGACCAATTCCGAGCCAAGATCTCAAAGTCAGTCCAGTCTCATGCGGGCCATCCTTCTGAGTTAGACACTGACACCCATAGACAATTCTTCGCTGGCCCACTGAAGCAGTTTGAGAAGACAGAGACCCTGACGAACATCAAAGGCAGGAAGTTTACGCGAATCAAGACAGCGGACGTCATCGATGCCATTGGTGAAGGTGTGCTTGTGATCTAAATCTCATACTGTGTTCGAGATTCTGACACTCTGCAGTGGTGACACAACACACGCCCACTCTCGAGGTGATTAGTGGAGAACGTATGTACAAGCTCGCTCAAGTGAATTGAAGAAACAACTAACACCGTGGAGTTCAACCTGGTGCTCTTGTACGATGGACACCGCGTCTCCCACGGCTACAAAGCCTCGAACTATGGGATGGCAAGCCACTGGAAGACGAGCTAGTCCACGCATCCATCTACGAGCATTGCCCGCACTTCAATTCTCTGATGATCTACACATGGCGCTCTACTAACAATGACCAAAAGTTTGCCAAGTTCCTTTCCTCTATGCGACCTAATACGCTGCAAACGCTACAAACCATTAGCGATGTTGAAGCAGGCGCCGAGACGTTCCTCGCACTGAGTAATCATGGAAAATCGCTCGAAGATCTTCGCCTATGTGTGACCAAAGACTCAATACCGCACCTGGCTCTCCTAAAAGGATGTACGGCTTTGAAGACATTGCGAATCGAAGATATGCATGGCACCGTTGACCTCGAGGCAACCGAAAACGACGTCTTCCTTGAAACCATATCATGGCTGCAAAAGTGTTCAAACCTCCAGCGTCTCAGCTTCTCTAAACTACAGTCCGGAGCCGCCATTATTACCCCTGTGCTATTGGAGGAAAAGATTCAACTCAGCAGTTTAGAGATAGACTCCTACACGCTCAAAGACCACAAGTCGTTCCATCAGGCTCTTGTGCATCAACAGTCTTCCCTACGAGTATTGTTCCTGAGTGGCGACACAGAAGGCATGTTTCGCGACGATCTTGATATTCTTGTTGAATCTTTGAGGCAGCTCCGCCAATTGCGCGATTTGCACCTGATCCTTCCGGAGGTATTGCGCGACGATCATCTCAAAACCATTGTCGCCGATCTCGTCCTGCTCGAAGACTTGTACGTCAGCGGGTTAGAGCTCAACGACGACGTACTTCCACATCTAGCCAGCCTGCCCAATCTCCGCACCGTCACAATCTCCGGTATCTCAAAGTTCACCATGGATGGCTTGTTGGATTTCATAGACAGGTTGGGCCCGGGGAACCAAGGTATTCGTCTGTCTGTCGACATGGCAGATACGGATACCCTGCTTCCAGACGAGCAATTAGCTCTAGTAAAAGATAACTTGATGGAGAAAGCCAGTGGCACCTTTGAGTACATGGCACTAAGAGGTATGTGGTGGGCACTGTAAACTGAGTAACCTATAAACGATCCCTGACTAACAGTGTGTTTCCGCCAGACCCAAATGTACCTGAATTCGAGAGTGATTCCGACTAAGCTGCCGCGAGTGTTACATGGTAGTTTCAAGCTCTTGTGAAATGCTATGGAACATGTATTTGGATAGATTCATGATTCAGACTATGTCTTTTCTGGTTCGAGTTGGTTTTTGTCACAGGATACAGAACCAAATCTTGAATAGTAACGTGGATGCTATGGATGTACAAAGCCGTCACGCCTTTCTTACGCCATTGTCTACGCGTTGATAATGATCCCTTCACAAAAGAGCTGCTCAATCAATCTCCATATCTTCCCCGCCTTCCACTTCTTCCTCCTCTTCCTCCTCCCTATCCAACCGCTCATTCAACGCCTCCAACCGCTTCTCACACACATCCCTCTCCAACTCAGGCAACCCCTCCAACCTCTCCACAAACCACTCCCCCAGCTCCCTCACATACCCCCACCAATCCTCCGCAATAAACCTAGCCAAATACTCCTTGAGCCGATAATGCCCCGGCAAATCCCCACCCCCTTTCTTCCCAAAAATCCGACACGCAAACACCATCATCTCATCCCTACCCGGCGTGATACCCTCCAGCTTATCCACCACATGCTCCATAAGATCATGCATATCAAGGCGATCCGCAACACTCCACGCCGCATAGCCCTGCTGCTCCACTATGCTGTAATTATCACTGCTACTACTACTACTACTACTACTACTACTACTACTACTACTACTACTACTACTACTACTACTACTACGCGGATCGAGCGGTAATCGGATCCCAAAGTCGTCGCTTTCGAGGTACTCGGCTGCAAAGTCGAAGTCGGCGGGGTTGATGTGACGCAGGGCTGGATGGCGCAGGATCCATGTGTTGTCGATGTAGTCGAAGTGGTTGAGGCCGCGGCGCGGGTCGCGGAAGTAGGGTCTGTTCCAGAGGGATTGCTGGGGGAGGACGCGGAGTTGGGATTTGGGGCCCACGGGGACGTGGATGAAGTGTTTGCTTTGGGTACTGGAAGAGGTGCTGTTAGCTTTGGGGAAGGGGAGGGGAGGAGGGAGTGGGACATACAGTTCGCCATCTATGGTGTCGCTGGTTGGTTTGTTGAAGATGCTGGAGAGGTTGGTGGTGTCTAGGATGCAGGTCTGTTGGGATAACGGTTTTGTGGCTGGCTCTGTTCGTTTTGGGGTCTCGTCTGTAGGGACTTCCTCGTCTGTTAGGTCTATAGTGTTGTTGGGCAGAGGGACTCCAAAAAATCTTGTAGAGTTCTGGGTTGCGGCAGTACGACTAACTTGTGGACTTGGCAATACGATTGGGGGCGATTGAGAGGGCGTCAGCAAGCTTCTACTTGCAGGATTCTTGCGCAAGTAGTCGTCTCGGCTTGCGCGTAAGGCTTGCTGAAATTCAGTGTCCATGGAGTCTTCAGAGTCTAATTCGAGATCAGAATCAATGGTTATAGTACCTCCCACTCTCTCACGCCAATACTCCAAGTCCAGGGAAGAGTCGAGATGGTTGTTGGCCATTCCATATGCATCTCCTAGGCCCGGCACTCTTGCTACCATTTGTCCCTGTAGAATTGGCATGAACGGATCGTATTCGCTCAAATCTTTTGGGGTTGCCCAGCGACTGTCTAAATTAGCATGTTTGCGGGTTTATCGGAAGACACTCACAATGTTAGGCTACCTAAGATCAATATGAGAATTGTAGAAACACCGCGCGGGCGACTTCGCAGTAAATCCTTAGGTGCCATGTCGTCTGTACAGACTACTGCTGGCCATGAGGGTGGAGGAGACAGTGAGCCCTGATACTGGATCAGACTGCCCGGTTCCAGCTGCTCCATGGTGTTCCGGACGTATGTTCTGGTTGTAACTCAACCGATCGGGTCTGTACGGGGGTTATTAGCAAAGAAAGCTTGATGTGAGATACGCTTATATAGGTGAAGGAATGTTGACTAACCTTGCTGTCTATTACCTGCATCGGCTGCTCCTTGAAGCTCTAGTACCTTTACCAGATCCGGGCTTTGCAGTGTTCACTTCAGTACACTTCTTGAACTGCCGGCTGAACACGGCTGTTAGGCATTTACATGCTTATCGGATTCGTTCAGTTACGACGATAACTATTATCGCACAGTACACTGCCAGAGTGAGAGGTTTCTTCGAATCTATGCTACAGTAGTCGCTGTATGATGCATATCTTCCTCGATCTTCCCTGACACTGCCTCGCTCATCGAATCCCCAGAATCTCGAAGCAATATTTCATTCAACATTCTTCGACTAGTATAAGGACCGGATACTTAGTTGGCGTATTTTCGGTACTAGTAAGTTTAAGCGTTAGTTTCCTCGACTACAAGGGTGCCATGTGCAAGGAAATGTACAAGCAGCGGACTGTAGAGCTTGTTGCAACGACGTGTTCTGAATCAGACCTCTGTTCACTCTTTCACCAAAAAACATCTCTATAAGTATTCATCTCACCAAATATGCACAATTCTTCTCGCTAACCACTATGTACCCTTCCGACCTTCCTGTATACAATGTACACCAATTGTCTTGGCAGCGGGCACCTTGTATAAGCGCGCCTGCGGAGTTTGTCGCTCCACAGCTCGGGAGTTGACTAAGCTTGCCCGCAACAACCAATCCAAGGACATCTGGCATTTACCCTTTCCGCGACCATCGACCTCCAACGAAACGACGCGCCAGATTCTCCGCTGCGCTCGTTTCCGCTTTCAAAAGCCCACTTGTCCAACCAACCCATACGGGGACACAGAAAGAAAAAAAAGGACACATCAATCCCTCACAACAGGGAATTCCACAAACGGGACAACCCAACCTCGACGCATCCACCACGAATCCTACAAACTCCCACCCTACACACGCACGCCCCAAAAAACCGACCAATAACCATGTTCGGCGTCGCAGGCATGCAACCACGGCAACTCGCCGCCCAAGTCCTCAACTTCGCACTCGTCCTCTCGACCGCATTCATGATGTGGAAGGGCCTCTCGGTCGTCGCCGACTCGCCCTCACCCATCGTCGTTGTCCTCTCTGGATCCATGGAACCCGCTTTCCAGCGCGGCGACCTACTGTTCCTGTGGAATAGAGGCTTGGATACGCAGATTGGCGAGATTGTCGTGTATAATGTCAAGGGCAAGGATATTCCGATTGTGCATCGGGTGGTTAGGAGATATGGTGGAGGGTGAGTTTGATACTTGTTTAATGTTCTGGTTTTGTAGCATTGGCTAGGGAACATAATGTGGCATTTTTTGAGGGAGATACATGTTGCGTGGAAGGGGATTTGTGCTGACAATTGTGCCTTTTTTTTTAGTAAAACTCCGCTCCGTCTCCTTACCAAAGGTGACAATAACCTTGCAGACGATACGGAACTTTATGCTCGCGGACAGTCCTTCCTTAACCGTAAGGAGGATGTGATTGGAAGTGTCGTTGGCTTCATACCGTTTGTGGGATACGTTACCATTCTACTGAGCGAGCACCCATGGTTGAAGCAAGTCATGCTAGGAATCATGGGTGTTATGGTGGTGTTGCAGAGGGAGTAGCGTGTGTATGATTGGGAATGACAAATAGTGTGTATCGAGGTGCATTATAGAATTTGGGTTATCATCATGTTCGTGTTTATCGTATCCAGTGGTCAAGATGTTTGCCATGGCTTGAACTTTTGCTGTGCATCTTTGTAGTAACTATGCTTTGAAGTGAATAATCCAAATATCCACATCCTGTCCCGAAACCGTGTAGTTGAATCTAAAACAAAACACTTGCCACTATGGTAATCATAAACTTGCGGCATTTATTTGACAAGTTAAAGTAAAAAAAAAGCGATACTAAGTCCCTGTACATCTCACCCAAATCCCACATCCACCCTACCGTCTCCTCCATTCCCTCACCTTCACCCCCTTCCAAACCAAACCAACCCCAAAAAAACCCCGCAAAAAAGAAGCAATCATGCGCCGTACGGGGTTCGACTGTACCATCTGTCAGTCCACCAATTCGAACTCTAGTCATTCAAGACACTTACACCCGTGATCCCCGCCTTTTATAACATTTCCCACATGCAAATGGAGCTGCTTTGGGAAGGCGATAGCATAGCCACTAGCCCAACGACGCTTCGTAGACTTGTTTTTTGATCTTGAATTCGATGGGGTGAGGATGGAATAGGAAGGAATATATGCCTGTGTGTATGTGTGGTTTAAAGGGTTTTGGTTAGGGAAGATGGTTTGGGTGGTTGGTTGGGAAAGGGAGGGGAAGGGGGAACAAAGAGTGGGAATGGGAGGACCCTGGTTTGCGGGGTTATTGTGTGGTAAAGGTACACGTATAGTTTACTGTGAGTGGTTTTTGTTTATGAGAAAGGAGGGTTATGTTGAATTTTGATCTGGGAGACCCGGGTATTGTTCAACTGCGGATTATATACATCACCAAGAATCACGTGGGACGGGCAGAAAAACAAGAAGTATAGAAGCAGCAAGCAAAATAAATCTCCATACTGCAAAGTTTAGACTAGTGTACACATAGACTTGGTCATGAGCTTCGTGATGTTTTTTGCCCCCTTTTCTTCCCCTTTCACAAGGTCGAAGAAAAAAAAAGAGGGGTGAAGATGGGGAGGAAGAGACGCCCCCAAACATCATGACCGAACAAGTCACAAGCGCTGGAAATGAGACTGAACTGTGACTGTTCCCTTTATCGCAAAAGGAACCACCACACAGATTTGGCTAGCCGAAGACACTGAGATACACACGTACACACCCATGTTCGAGACAGAACTCACGAACCCATTAAAGCCTAGGAAGGATCACATAAAGGAAACTGAAGAGAGAGGAGGCGGACTGCAAAGCCCGAGCCCAGGAACCTCCGATGACAAGCTTTACTCGGACTCTTCCTCTTCCTCATCGGCAGCCTAGGTTTGTTAGCACGTGATTTTGGGACACAGGGGATGGGGAAAACATACGGTGTAAGCAGCCTTCTCCTGCTCGTAGCGCTTCTTGTCTAGAGCAGCCTTGGCCTCGTAGGGTTGGCGCTGCTTGTCGTTGAGTGCCTTCCACTTCTCACCGAGAAGCTTGCCGACCTCGCCTGGGCAAAAAGGTTAGAAACAGAGTAGACGAGGGGGTAAAAAGCATCAACTTACCGAACTTGATGCCTGGGTTGTCCTCGCGGACCTTCTCACGCTGCTCGTTGGCGAAGAACATGTAGGCAGAGAGACCACGCTTGGGCGCGTTGGGGTCTGGAGCTGGTTAGCAGGGGAGTGGGAACACGTGAGCAAAAACTTACCCTTCTTCTTCTTCTCGGCCTTGGTCTTAGGCGCAGCCTTGCGGGTAGTCTTTTCCTTGGGCATGGTGTTGGTTGATGTGCTATTGCTGGGGGTTAGCTGGGTGGTGGTTGAGAGGTAAGAGAGGGATTTTGGACAGAAAGCAAAACGAGGGAGACGAGGAGAGCAATGCAGCGGCCGATGCCACGGGTGAAGGTGGAAAGTAGCGGTGTCGGCTGGCAAAAGCGGAAGATGGTGGGAAAGGCGTAGGCAATGGCAATGGCGGTTGCAGGGCTGGCTGGTATGCATGCGCGTGGAGTGACGCGGTCGCAAAACACCACAACACGACGCGAAGATGCGCGATTTTACGATGATAGAAGGAGCGAGTACTCACCAAAGTAGCTGGATTCAGCAAAATCGAAGGGGTTGATAAAGGTCTGTTTTGCGGTCAGTATGGGATGGGCGTGGATGGATGGCGCAGTGATGGCGACGACGAAAGAAAGGGAAAGAGAAGGTGTCGCCAGAAATGCAGAAAGAGGGCTGGGAGAGGAGTACAAGGGCGAAAAGAGGCGGGAAAACGCGTGCAAAAAGGGTGTTGTTGCGAAAAGGGGTGCTGGTGATGAAGCGACTTTGGCATTTGCAGGCGGGGACGACTCACCAAAGGTTTTGCAGGCCAGAGTTGTATGGGCGGTCTACACTGCGAGGTTTTGGTGAGCACGCAGCGAAAACAGCGAGGGCCGCAAAGGACCCTCACAGCGCGGCCTGGCAGGGCGAGGGCATTAGGTAAGCACGCTTGTTTTGCAGCCATGGCATAGCAGCGCACCCGGACCACCACCCCTCCTTTGTCTACCGGGAGCTGCGCTGCCTCACCGCACCAACTCTCGCCCGCACGGCACACGCTGCACTGTCGTTTTTTTTTTCTTTCGCCAAAGGGGGGGTGTGCGAGAGAGACTGCAGCAAGTATGAAAGCAGAGGCGAGGATGATTGCAATGGCGACAGCGAGGGCGACAGGCGCAATGCCTTGAGGAATCCATCCTCCCAAGTGTGCCAGGCCCGCACCCGCGCCCTCGCCCAAAACACGCCTGCACCCACCCTCGCAGCGCGCGCGGCCAACACGGACGCGCATCATGCTTGGGCGCCCCCTTCGTCTGCTCTCTCCTGGCGAGTTTCAAGTTTGGTTAGATTGCACGCAGAAGAGCATGGTCTACCATTCGTTGGGCGCATGCGAGGCGGCCCTGGTTGACGTTATCTTCGAATAGCGCGGCGGCCTGCTCTCCTTCCCCGACCACCAGAGGCCACCCAGGCCGGCTCCATGGCCTCGTCACCAAACCCTCGCTATTACACGAGCTCGACGAACCATCCGAGCTGACTGGCCAGTCTGCCTCATGTGCCCGACCCCGCAGCTTGTCGTGCCCACGGCCTTGGTGACGGCTATGTACCCAGCCCAGCCCAGCCCAGCCTACTATCTGACCTGCCTGACTGACTATACCTATCTACTACTATTTGCTTGCTTACCTGCCTTGTAATATGTCCTGTCCTGTCCTCCGTCCCTACCGACGTACTATCTACCGCCCAGTGTATGCGCCCACTTTTGGCCACCACACGGCTCTGCCTCTTCCTTTCCTGCCCCGTCAACATGTCCACATTCACACACATTACACTGCTCCGCGCCTCCTGTGCCAAGTGTCCTCCCTCCCTCGCCCCTTTGCCTCTGCTCCCCCAAGCACAAAGCGCCGCCTCTTGTTGCCCAGGCGGCCCTGTGAGCCACTCCCCACTCCCCGCCAGAGAAGCTCGTGGGTGGGCAGGCAGGCATGCAAAGTATGCATGCATGCAGGCACGCCAACGCCTAGACCGGCCCGTCAGAGGTTCGGCACCGCGCCCCCGTCGCTTCCCCGACCGTAGTCACCGTAGTCGGCCAGAGGTTGGAGCGAGCCCGCGACTGCTCCATTCCGTCGCTGCCCCATTGCTCCAGCAACCGCCATGACGTCCTCGGTCAACAAACACCACCCAGCGCACACACACACACACCTCTTGACAAGAAGAAGACTGCAAACGTTGGCTACACGCATCCGCTGACCCAGCCCAGCTTCATCTCAACACAACAACCACACTTCAGCCTGCCCTTGACCCCCGCGCCTGCACCATGCATCCTCCATCTATCCTGCCCTATCACCACAAGCTCACCCATCCTCCTCGTCATCCATCACCAGCTCCGTCAAGCCCTCGTCTGCAGCCCAGTTGATCCCACTGCCCACAATCATGCCTGATAGTACCCCCTTGAGCGTCTTCACTCTTCGTCTCGACTCTACAAGCTGCTTCTCGACAGCATCCACCTGGCTGCGCAACTGCGCGTCTTCGATATCCTGCACTGATTGCGCCTTCATTTCTTCGGCCAAAGCAAGCATCGTCTGTGCCAGCTCCCGGTTCTTCTGGTTCGCAACCATGTTTCCTTGTTCTGCTGCACTCAGAGCACGTGTAGTAGAAGCAAGTTTGGCGGTTTGAGCACCATGGGTCATGGCCATTGTGTCGTTCTCGGTCACGAGTGGGAGCAGGCGCCTGTAGGCCATTAGACAACCACACACTATGCCAGCCAACGTGAGACCAACTTTTCAGCAAATCGCGTCCGCTCGCCCCCATGAACAGCTTTGAGCACCGGATCCATGACCAGTACGTTGTGCGTGATTCTGTTCCTGATCTCGTACTCTGCCTTCGCTTCCATAGCCTCGCGCTGCGCTATGGTCAGCCGCTCCTCCACCAAGTCATCTGGGAGCGCCGACAAGTCATGCGCTTGTGCTACACTTTGCATTAATCCCCGCCCTGCTTAACCCAATCTGACATGTTCAACGTGCCTGCTTGTTGCGCTTGTACGAGGCTCTGCTGCAGCTCCAGTTCCTTGAGCTGGTCGTAGAGCTGCAGGGCTAACAACTCAGTATCGGACAACGCGAACGCGTCGCTGTGCGCTGTCTGTAGCAAATCCGCGTCGTCGTGCGCATCCTGTGTTTTCGCACCCACGTCGACCATGTCGACATCGCCCCGTGTTGCCATGCTGTCCGATATTGTTTCCGTGTGTTTCCAAGATTGCAGTCGAGGCCTGGTTCATCTGACCGAGCCTGACCTTCACCATGATGCAGTGTCGCGGGGCCCATGCGCAGATCCCTGCGTGAACCATGCTTGGCGGTATTTGGTCCCATGTGCTCACGCTTCAACACTCTACTCTCCATCTCGCCCCTGCTGCTGCCCTGACAAGACTCCAACACGCAAAAAGGGCAGAGCTGCATGTCGCTACAAATTGCTGTAGCTCATACGGGCCAGCGTCTTGACGCTGATCCGGTTGCCTTTACTTCGGTCGATGCGCTCAAGTATTGGATCTCAAGGACTACAGAGATTCCGCCCGAGCAGCAGGTCTTGCTCACAACCCAAGGCAAGCATGTCAAGTTACAAGCGCTATTGACAGAGGCAAGTCATCCTTTTTGCACACAACATCCCACCCACTGCATGCTAACACAACTGTTTGTAGAAGGAGATATTTGTATTTAGTCGCGAAATCTCCAACAACCCGCAGGCTGCCATATCCTCAACGCCTCTACCCGATCCCTTCACTCCCGACGATGCGCCGAATCATCTCGCCAGCAATACGGACCTTGGAGCATGGCAAGCACTCTTCCAAGCTCGCCGCAACTGGGCGTTTGCGCTTCTCGAGAAGTCACATTCCATGTCACGCATAGCCTCCAAGCACTTTGCCGAGCAAGCGACCATCGAAAGGGCTACACAAGTCGCAGTTGGAAACCATGATGCGCATATCAAGGGGTTGGAGCAAAAGTATAAAGCAGCAAAGGAGTGGTATGACGGGGTAGAGAAGGAAGCGGGAGACAACGTCCGGAGGCTGGACAGGGATTTTACACAGCTAGGAACAGTTTCCGCTATCCTCAACTTCAAGCGATTTTTGGCCAAGGAGATGCGATCTGCAAAGAATGTACCCAGCAATGTGATTGTTCGTGAGACGCTCCAGGACTTCCTCGATGTCGAGGCGGTCAAGATGGCCACGGCGACTAGCCAGCGCGTACGCGAGGCCTTTGGGAAGCGCATGGACAAGATGAACATGCAACTAGAGAGGATTGCAGCAGACTACAACGATTTGTTGAAAGCGGTTGGTCAGAGCCAGAGCCGATCCGTGGTCGACGATACCGAAGAGCCCGTCCGCCTGTACAACGAAATCGATGCAGTAGCAAAAAAGGTCGAATCAGACCTTGAGCATGTAATGGGGCTCGAGGCAAGCTCTAAATCAGTTGCGCAAGTCTCCAAGATGGCTTTGTTGCATACCCGAAACTTCCTACCAGCCATACAGGAATACAGTGTAGAAATGAGCGATCTCGTGCGACGGGCTGTGGAGCAAAAGAATGCAGCCATCAGAAACTCGGTCGAAAGCATGCAGGGCATCGCCAACATTGAATCCTTTATAGCGAGTATGGGCGCAGATCTCGAGCAAATCAGCATACCGCAGGAGGGCGTTGCAGCCTTTGAGCTCATCTCTCTGGTCGGTCGCCTACCATACGTATACGGCACGCTACTCGTTGAAGCTGTCCGGAGGCGAGAATGGATGGAGAGAATGGAAAGGGATACATCATCACTTGCTGAAGAAATGGCAACCTTCCAGGAAGAAGAAGAGCGGCGGCGTAAGAGGTGGCTGAAACCCATTGCTGATGTGGTTAACCTGGAAGCTGTGCAAGGAGGCACACTAGGTTTTGAAATGAACGTACAGCCTGAGAAGACGGTTTGGCCTACAGTCACCCGCGAAGAGCTCCGGGACTACCTCAAAGACCTGCAAAGACTCGATGGCCAACAATCTGAAGCCGAGGCATTCGCTCAAGCTATCAAAGATCTGGATCGTCCTACAAAACAACAAATCAAGCGTGCAAAGAATTTCAAAATGGGCAGTGTGCATGAGCCGGCTTTTGGCAGAGGTTCACATCTTATGATGAGAGGTGATGATGAGTTGCGCGTGTTGAAAGAAGGCAATGCAAAGCTAGAGGAGGAGCTGAGGGGCTACAAGAGCCGTGTTCGCCGACTAGAAGATCTTGTACATCGCCAAAATACTGTCAGCAGGCTCTCTATAGGTGGTGCACCTCCATCATTCAGTATCCCTGATGCGGCGGAACCTTCAACACCAACGGCGCGTGTGGCCTCGCCAAGACCTATGGAAGAAAACTCCAGACGTTCCTCCATCTCCTCCCGGCGGCTTTCGACAAACACAGGACAAGAGGATAAGCGTCGCATTTTGCGCCTTGAACAGGAACTCGCAGCTGAAAAGGAAGCTCGTGCGAAGCTCGAAAATGAAGCCCAATCACGGAGGGACGAGGATGCCGATCAACAACGCCGATTCGAAGAGGCAATGTCTACTACAAATAACATCATGGAGAACATGCGAGCACAACAGAAGGAGTTTGCCGAGGAGCGAAAGTCACTAGAAGATGAAATCCGAGTCTACAAGGCTAGGATTGAGGAGGCTGAAGACGAGTTGGATCGCATTCTCGGTAGTCGCGACAATGAGCGAATCGGTATCGATACCAGAGTACAAGAACTCGCTGCTGAGCTAGAGCAGACGCGCAAGGAAGCGACCGAGCAAAAGACTCGCACAGATAAGGAGACTGAAGCACTGCAGGCTGAAATCATCAAGCTCAAAGCTACCAGGGCACAAGAACGCGACTCATTGGCTACAGTGTTCAACCATCTCTCGCCCGGCACAAGTGTACCTGATGATCACTCGGCACTTATTGCGCAGCTCGAGGATGTGGCTGTGCGGTCACTGAACTACCAGAAGGAGCTCCAGCAGGCCGTGGCAGTGGCAAAGTCGGACAACGAGAACGCTCATGCCAGGATTGAGGAACAAGAGAACAACTTCAACACCAAGGTGGCTGAGCATGAAAAGGCAATTGCTTTGGTGCGAGAAGATCTAGACGCAGAAAAGGCAAAGGCAGCCTCGATTACCGCACAACTAGAAGAGGAGAAGAGCCATCTACATGATCTTCGTTCGAAATTCGCAGAGGGCGAAACCGGCTCTGAAGCTCTGCGGAAGCGAGTGGAGGAGGAGGAAGCCAAGGTTGGCCGTCTCCAGACAGAGTTGGCCGAGAAGAACTCCCACGCCAATAGCCTTGATGTCGAGCTCATGCGCGCTGAGAAGAGGTTGCGCAAGCTGGAAGAGGTCGATTCGTCGCGTACCCATCAACGCATGACCCGCGCAAAGGATCTCAGTCAGCGTCTGTACACACAACACGAACGCCTGATCCGTCTTTTAGAAGCACTAGGTTTCGTCATTACCCACGAGAATGGTGAAATGGTATTGCAGAGAGCGTCCAAGCTTGGCAATAGCACTGTCATGGCCGATACCAGTGCAGGAATCAGCCGAAGCACAACCGCACCCTCACCTACTCCCCTGAAGCGCTTCCTAGAAGATATAGGCGATCTACACTTTCTCCAATGGACAGAAGCAATGAGCCCAGAAGAGGAAGACCAGCGCTACCAAGAGCTGATTTCCAAGCTGGATCTCTTCAACATTGAGACATTCAGCGATGCTGTAGCCAAACGCATGCGCGATATGGAGCACACGGCACGCAAGTGGCAAAAGGAAGCCCGAGCATACCGCGACAAAGCACATCGATTCCAGGCTGACTCGCACGATAAGATTGCGTATCGCTCGTTCAAGGAAGGCGATCTCGCCCTTTTCCTGCCAACCCGTAACAACGCGCATCGTCCTTGGGCTGCCTTCAATGTCGGAGCGCCGCACTATTTCCTTCGCGAACAAGACACACATCGATTGGGAGGAAAGGAGTGGCTTGTAGCACGCATATCGAAAGTAGAAGAGCGTGTTGTTGACCTCTCCAAAACCCTGGATGGTCCACCTCGGGCATCGTTAGACGATCGCTCTGTTGCTTCGAGCAATGCAGTGTCGTTTGAAGATGACAACCCCTTTGAGCTTTCCGATGGACTGCGCTGGTACTTGCTGGAAGCCACAGAAGAGAAAGCCATGGCACCCGGCACCCCAGGCATCAAAGGCGCCGTGACTGTCAAGAGCAGTCTTGAAACCGGGCAAGGCGAGATGCAAAAGTCAAAGAAGAAGTCCTTGATGGACCCGGCTACACAACTCGGAAAATCACTCGACAGCCGTCGCAGCAGTGGCACTAGTAAGAAGAGTGCACCTCTAGCAGGCAGAAACAACTCGGCAGAAGCCCTCTCACCAGGCGAGCGCGCCAATTCCACCCCCAACTCAGCCACCGCAACACGAGGAGGAAGCCCAGCCGGCACCCACGGACCGAGCCACCTACGAGAAACAGAGACAAACGGCGCAGAACCAGACAAGACCGCCTACGACGGAAACGGAACCAATGTGCGCGACCTACTCTGGGGACCTTAGGTTTATACTTCCTGTAAATCTAAGCTTCCCCTCTCAAAACCTTCCCCCTCTGGTTGTCCAAACCAACTGACAAAACTTTTCTGCAAACAGGTATCCGTCTCGCAATACCAATCTCCCCGCAAATCCTCCATGCCGACCCTACTATCCAGCCTTCGCTCCATGAATAACTCCCCCGTCGCAAATCGAGCCGCTAGCCCGACTGACACGCGCACGGCGAGTCCAAGTACCAGCACTCCGCGGAGAGAGGCGCATGCACGGAAAAGTAGTATCTGGGATAGCTTTTTTCAGTATGATATTGAGTATCAGGGGAAGACGTCGAAGAAGTAGCCGGGATTGCTGGAAGGGGGGGTGGGAATATATGTATTTATATGTGTGAAGTTTCGGTTTAGGCATGAAGAGGGGGGGTTTCTCTTTCTCTTTTTTTTCTTTTTTTTTACTTTGTTAATATGGCGTATGTGGATTCGCAAGGTGAAAGGGGAATTATGAAGCGTAGTCAGTTAAAGTTCGATGGGCGAAGATGGATATCATGGGGGTGAATTTCTTTCTCTTTTTTTCTTCTTCTTCTTTCTGTTTTTACTAAGTGTATGGGTATGCTTACAATATGGAGGGGGGGGGGATTTCAAGCATCATGAAGCGGGATGTATGCGCCGGCTTGTTTATTCTCTTATGTGTAGTTTATTTATTCTAGAAATCACCAAGTGTGGAGTTTCCATTCGATGAGTTTTGCTGTGTTTTTTACGATGTGTATTTTGGTTTTGTTTTACTAATGTATGTCTCATCATCTTATATACATATCCACTATAAAAACTTACTCTCCTCTTCTTCTTCTTCTTCTTCTTCTTCTTCTTCTTCTTCTTCTTCTTCTTCTTCTGTCTCCCCCCCCCCTCTCCCCTTTTTTTTATTACAACTTAATCTTAACCTACCTTCTATCCTCTCTCTCTCTTCACCTAAGACTTTACTAGTAGATCTTAAATGAAGTACATCTTCTTATTTCATACTTTCCCCCCGATCAAAAAAAAGCCCCACCCATTCCCTATTACTGCTGTTGGAATCAATTAGGACTCGACTTTGAGTCCTACTGATCCGCGACACTGATTGGTCGACACGAGCACTGGCAAAGGCGTCGTCACCGCCTATTGGCCCGTGCGCGGAGGTACTGTAGATACTCAACACGATAACAGATACAATCAATCAATCCGCTTCCTCACTATAGTATTTGCAGCTGCAAGTTGATTCACCACGTGCACCTTTATCGTGCCAACAACTGCTAAAAGTAGTTTTTTTTAAAAAAAAAAACTGGGCGTATAAACGCTATTTGTTTTTAGACAGAAAACGTTGGGTTACTTTCTTCTTATTATTATAGCGGAGAATGGAATCGGAATCGTAGATCAGTGTGTGTGTGAGATGTAAGGAGTACTTTGTACCAACATCTCCCGTATCTAACACATATTTCTAGACTGTCTTGTGTGTACTAAGGTAGTGGGTTAGATGTGAGATTGTGAGATATTAGGCTTAGTAGAGAAAGGGGTATGTAGGAATGTGGGTTTATAGGGAAAAGAGAATAGAATGAAGGAAGGTAAGTAGGGGTGTGGTTTAAACGTTTGAATGTTAGATGGGAAGATTTCTGGAGTGAAGTTATTCTAGGATGAAGGTGAGATGGATGAAAGTCAAAGGTGGTGTGAGTTAGTTGGATAAGAAAAAATATGATAGTCACCACAGAGCCTTAGTAAGATAGATGTAAGTAAAAAAAAACTTAAAACTTCGCCATTCTATTGTAGCTACCAAGGAAGGCTCATGACCAACCATTTGAAGTCGCATGGAATTACAGATTAAGGCTTTCATTAGTGTGCCTTTACTCCGATTTTGCTTAACCGGATTATGTTGTAGGTAACAGTAAAAAAACATGTGTTGCGCTCTAATAGGGCATTGTTGCTCTTTATCCACCCCCAAGAGCCTCATCTCTATTACCGGTTTTCTAACGACTATTTCAACAGGTCCCCTCCCCCCTCCCTATGATCGAAAAGCTGAATGAGATCAATAAAAAAGTCAACTACAGCACTCTTAGTTAAATACATATCGTTGTTATGGGTAGTGCGACCTTGCAAACAAACGATTGTAACGAGATTTTTTTCCTTTTGCATTTCTCCCTTATCTTTTCTCCTACTAATCTCAGAAGGTATGTTTGTTGGTGCTTTGTAATTGGCGATTTTCTACTTTGCATAATAGATAACAATGAGCCAACGGCCCCCCTCCCGGCCCCCCAATCCAATCCAATCCAATCCAATCAACAGATATATTGGGTAATATGTGTTATTTTACTCAATATGCTTGGAAGTCCACGCATGAGGATTGTAGATATACATCGACGACAAGAACACGTACAATAATCTTGTGGGAACAGGCAGGCAAAATGGAGCCCGATAGCTACGAATGAAGGCAGGACTAACATGTACGATAACGAAAACATGGAACACCCCCCATCCATATAGAGTTGTCAACGAAATGCTCTGACTGCGCTTCAAAAGACCAGCACTTTATGGATAAGGGGATGAAAGGTTCTATATAAGGTAGATAAATATCAAGTCAACTTACGAAAGTGTAAAGTTTTCCTTTGCGAATACTATTTTTCCTAACCCTTCCATCACTCCCAGCGTATTAAACCTAGCTCAACATAGAAACTCTCGTACATAACGGATATACCACCACAAAACCTTAGACATGGTACTTTATCTACAACCCCCCTCCCCGCTTCTACCTCCCCCACCCATCCTTCCACCCATCTCTCCCCACAAAAGCAACCACACAACCCTAGCCAAAAGAGACACCTTTGAAAAAAAAAGACTAACCTCGGCCCCTTCACCTTACTCTTCTCTAGAATATCAGGGGGGTACCATGTACTATATACCCTCCATCCACATCCCAACCTCAGATATATTACCCTCCTCCCCCAAAAAGCAAAACCCACACCACCCCCGGACAAACGGAAACCCTCAAAACAAGGTACATAACCTCGGCGCCCCCCCCCCCTCGCCTCACTCTCTACAAAGGGGGTTCAAAGGGATCTACCTTATACCTTTACCCTACACCTCCCACCCCAGCCTCTTCCCCTTCTGCTTCCTATAGTGTATTACTACGGGATCATCCGTATGCGCAAAAAAAAAGCTTGAATCGAACTTCAGCTACGCACTTGTCACACCCCACCCCCACAGCAACATCGCATAGTACGTAGGAGGAGAGTGGAGACAGGAGGAGGGTGGAGATGTGATATCACACCCCCAAGATTAAAGTTTAGCAAGGATGATCTTCTTTTGCAAACTCTTTTCCTGTTTTTTTTTGATAGTGTGCATGTGTTGGGGGGGGGGGGGGGAAGGGAAAAGGGAAAGGTTTACCCAGAGAAGAGAGGAAATGGGGCTTAAAAAAAAGCTTGAATTTTGCGATCTGCGGATTTTTTGGTTTTGTTGAAGAAGGGAGGGGGGAAGGAGGGAGAGAAGGGATGGTACTGGTACTGGTGACTTTTGCATTTGTGGAGTGGGTTTGGTCTGGGAGTGATGGGGCATGGAGATTGAGAAGAGGGGTGGGATTACGTGGGGATGTGTGAATTGAGATTGTCTCGTTGTCACACAGAGCAAGTAGTAGGTAGGGGTAAGGGTTGTGACTGCAGCTGAGTCGTACAGACGTGGGTTGGTTGGATAGGTTGTTTCGACACCTAGCTGTGGCTGAAGGGGGGATTTGTTTGTGTTTCTGTTGCATTACAAGGTACTATGAGTGGTACAACGTAACACAAACCCAATGTCACGAATACGGTTGGCCGCCGGTTCGATGCTGTTCTGCAATGTAACAGAAACCGCAACACTGGAGGGGGGATGTCGTGCGACGCAAATATAGCGGGTCGGCCGAAAACAAGCCTCGCACTTGCAATCTCTTAGCTATGCTTATCCTTTGGACCTTTTTTATTTATTCCGGGGATCGTCACTGACGTGCGTGGACGTGCGTGAAACATTTCTTTCTGGAGCACATACCCTCCGATAAATCAAACTTTACCGTGCGTCGACTTTGGGAAACTTTGTTTATTCCCAGCAACCCTTGACGACGGCAAGAACGTAACAAGCATGCTGATCGCGGGCTGGGCAAGCTTAATGTCACTTTAACTTTTGTTTTTTTTCGGTGCACGAACCGCTTCCCTCTCGTACAACCCGCTGTTTCGTGGTGTTTTTCTTCTTTCAAGGTTCGTCAAAGGCTGCGATCGGCGTTGACGAAGCATCACCAGAACCAAACTTTCAGGACCATCACACAGACTTGAGGTACGAAAAGGAAAATCAAGACGAAAAAGACGCAGGAAAGAGGGGTAAAAAGAAAGCAGAAACGATAATCTGGTTCATTGACGGTGCTTGGTATAGCTTGATTTTGTCCAAGCCTGCACGATAGCTCACCCTTGTTTGCGTGTGTGTGTGTGTGTGTGTGTGTGTGTGTGTGTGTGTGTGTGTGTGTGTGTGTGCGCGAGCATCCGAATTCATAGTCGAGGAAACAAAGGTTCCAAACAGGCAGGTCAAGAAAACTTGAAGGACACTCAACATGACTAATCGAACGATGATCTTGATGATGCGCGTGAGTTGCCATATTTTGGCCGTTCTCGCCGAAACCTTATCCTACTATTGCGGATATCCAAGTTGGGGTAGGAGAGTTGTCAACATCTACTCCTAGGGAAGGTGGTCGCGGCAGCGGGTTGTCATACGATAGGTGTTAGGGGAATAGAGTTTGGGGGGGGGGGGGTGGAGGGAGAGAAATGCTAATCGCGGCAGCATAGAGCAAGAGAAGGTAACACGTAGGGAGGATGTGAAAGGATAACCGCTGCTGGCGTGAAGGATTTCCTTGGCAGACCTCCATCCCGGGGTGATGTGAAGTGTTTGCCTTGGGGATCGAAAATATTTTGCAAGCCATGCGCGGTGACGGCGGCGATCGCGGGCGCGGCGACGACGGCGGAGGAAAGGCAGCAGTGGCGTCGGTTGATATCCGCATGCATGTACGTAACTTTGCACAGATGTACTTACATGCATACATGGCTGTATGTACATATGAGTATGTGTGTGTATGTGTAACACACCCCTCGCCCTTTCCCCTGGCCATTATCCACTCTCGAGTGCCAGTGCGAGCATTTTCACCAAGTACCGGGCCTTGGCAGTGAGCAGGCGACAAGCATGGCTGCAGCTACGTATCCTGGAGCTCCGTCGAAATATGTACAGCTAGAGTAGCCTGCAGCCATGTCCTGTAGTGTAAGTATGACTGCGGGTGGATATCGATAGCGCGGCGAGTGGGCAGAGGAAGACTTGGAAAAAAAAAGGCCGATGACGCGTCCGTGCATTGTGAGGGGGTCTAGAGTGACGCCGAAACAGTGCTGAGGGAGGGTGGAGATGTGGCACAGGTGGTGTGGCTCGGCAGGGTGGCACAAAAGCAGCCATCTAGAGCGCGGCCAGTGGCATGATTTTGTCTTTGCCCGCATTAACTTTGCTTATTACTCCTACACTACTGGCGACGCTGGGCATGGAGTAGCGGCTGTCTGGGTCAATCGCCGTGGATCCGGCGGGCGGAAGCCAAGCCCTCGATGCTTGCTTTGCGGTGTACAAGTCTCTTCCCCTAGGCGATAACTTTGTCCTCTTGGCTCCGCTTGTAGCGGTCAGACAGTTATCGTCGCTGCACTCTCAATATACGGTGTGGACAGTGGGTAGAGCCAGGCCTAGAGTAGAGTAGAGTCGTCAAACACGTAACAAGATGCGAGTAGTGGTTAAAAACAACGGGTTATTTCCAACTAAAAAAAAGCTAGCTTCTAGAACAAAATGTGCACAAACGGATTCCATGCGATTCGTGAAACGGCGTAGCTGGGAGCAACGAGGCCAAACAAGAAGAATAAGCGAACCCTGTGCGGCGACGGCGCCTGTGCTCGTTCCTGTCAGGGAACGCACACCCGTTTGCCCTCGACAGTGTGATTTTGCCTGCATCGCAGCCCAACGCCAAGAATAGACCTCGTAAAAGCCATGCCACAACCAGTAGCGGAGCACATCATCCCTTGCCCGTGCCATGACTGTAAGATGCGCCCATCCAAAATCCATAAAACCCGATCCCCGTCTTTTTCCGTATAAACGCCGGGGGCCGAAATGAAAAACGCCCATGTCCCCGTGGCCGAGACATGCTGATGCGTAACACGCGCATCAGAACAGTGGGTATCCAAAGTATAAACATGAAATCAGAAGGCGCTAGACAATCCAAAAGGTAAAAAAGCAGACGCTGCAAATAAAGAGTGGAGTAGTGGTCGTAGCGGTGGTAATGCTACTTGACCCGGGAGCTGTGGCCAATGCACATGTGATTGTGCCATCGTCATGTTTATCCGGGCCGAGGGCTGGTGCCTGTGTGGCTGTGTGGATCCGGCGGAGAACCGCTTCTTCGCCACGGTCTAGACCTGCGCGCCTTGGCTCTGAGCGGCGCTATCCAGGCTACCACAGGGTAGGAAGAGGAGAGGAGAGGAGAGTAAAGGAAACGAACAAGTGGCTAGCATCAAGTGGCCCAATCACCGGAAGATGCCAGAGATGCGCTTGGTTCGTTGGCGCACACGTGAGAGCATGTTGGCCTTGTGCGTCTCTGCGCCAGCTGGCATGGAGATGGAGGCGTGGCGGACGCTGGAGTAGTCGCTGACTGAAGTGTCGCTGGGGCTTCCACCAGGGTTGCTCTCGTTGTCGTCTTCGCGGACGGCAGGGTATGGGGAGTCGGGCGAGGGGAAGAAGTAGGCATCCAGGCGCGAGTTCATGGCACGGTTCTTCTCTGATGCGGCTGTGACGAGACTGCTCTTGCTGCCTACACTGGTGGCACTGTCGGTGCGGGTGATGTTGTCGAGGCGGATGTCGCGACGGGCTGCGTTGAGTGAGGTAGAGTGTGCACGCGCAAGTCCGGATAGGGATCCAACGGGAGGAGCTGGGCCATCACCAATGAGCTTGTACTCAAACTCAGAAACGTGGCCGTGGCAGTAGGGGCAGTGGTTGCACTTGACCTCCCATCCTGAGATTCCTAGCTTCTTGCCGCATGTGGAGAGGTTGCTAGAAGGAGTGCATGGGCGGACGAGATGGTACCAGCGGTGCTTGCATGGAAGCACTGTAACGCAGAGTTCGGCGACACACATTGTTGCGGTTGCTGCTGTGGTTTAGGTGATGTCGAGATAGATTCTTTTGCGAGCCGGGTTGTGGCGAGACGTTTTGAGAGACGGCAATGTGGTTGTGGAAGTCGTGGTGGCGGAGTGAAAGGTGACGTGCGGAGTGCTGTCACGCGACAAGGACGGTGGCAATCCGGGGTAGAGGCTAGAGGCTAGTGGCCAGTGCTGAGCTGGCAGTGACAATGGGGCGTGGGTGAAGAGGGCTGGGTGAGGGCGGACAGGCGTGTTAATGAGTCTGTCTATGGTGCCGAGAGGAGCAGGCGGCGGGTCCGGTGTTATAAGTGTGTGTAAGGTGGAGGGGGAGAGTGGTGGACAGTGTAGTAATGCCGTGTGCCAAGGACTAGTAGCTGATAGGCCGAAATGGACGATCACCCCTTGCTCGCTTGAAAAGGCAAATTGGGCGGGGCAGGTTGAACGGCGGAATTTAGGACGAACAGGGCCAAAGAGGACGGTGCTTAACACAACCCAGGGCTCGGAGTTGAGGAAATGACAAGAGGGGTTGGCGTCGGCGGCTTGGGAGGATTCGTCTTACCAGACGATAGCGGTGTTGGGTCAAGACGGAGGGTGTGAATGGTGAGGTCAGGCTTTAGTAGCGGATGGGCATGCGTGTTGGGTGTGTGACTGCTGGGACGACGACGACGACACACAGGCAGCGTGCCCTTATTTAACACACACCCATTGCCCACTCCGCTGGGCGGCGGAGCGGGCCAAAGTTTGGACAGGGGGGGTTGTTGTGTATCCAAGGGCGAAGGGTGTGTGTGTGTGTGTGTGTGTGTGTGTGTGTCCATGCCCAAGCCCGGCAACGCTCGTGGTGCTAAACGCAGGCTAGGGTGACATGTCCTTTCACGCCCCATGTCGGTCGCGGCGCCGGGACGCAGCACGCGGCTTGTGCGCTAAGGGAGCACCAACGTGTTGGCCCAAGTCGATCTGTGCCAGAATGCTGGATAATGGTGGACGAACATGTCCATCACGGATACACTTTGCTCACCGCTCCCAGGCAACGAGACGAGCAGCCCTCTCCAAGCTGGCCCTCGAGGCAGCACACTGAGGGCGGCCACGCGATTGGCACTGCTGCCCCTGGTCTCAGCTGAGTCGTCGGGTGCTTTTTTTTTCTCGCTGTCCACACCCGCCCTGACACGGTGCCGGCTCAGACTCGTGTGTGTGACGAATGACCAGGGGCTGCTGGCTGGCTGCTGGCTTGCCTGTGTGTTCGTTTACTTGCTTGCCTGCCCAAGGGACGGACCAAAACGGTTCTGGCTCTGGCGCTGTGATCAGCCCGAGTCGGAGACGTTGGCTCAGTCTGCCATTGATTGATTGATTGATTGACTGATTGATTGTGTTGGCTGTGTTTCTATGTGCGTCATCGCTGGCGTATATTCGCATGTGCGTAAACATGTACTTAGACCCTTGCGCATGTCCGCCTGTACGCCAGCCTGTAGTATGTATACGATCATGGTCGTTTTTTTCTTACTCAATCAATAACTAGCCAGCAGCGCTGCAGCTTTCGGCGCCGGTAGCGAGCGGAAACCCCCTCCTCGCTCGTCACTGAGTTTGCTGATCCACCACATGCCCTGCCCATGCAGCGCTGGATGAAGTCATGCCTCGTGGCCGCACATCTACTCCACATTCCGCTGCTTCCCTCGCCCGCTGAATCATCTCTGCCGGCCAGCGACCGCGGCCAGCGTTTGGCGTAAAAAGGACCAGACGCCAGCGCCAGCGCCAGCGCCACACTGCTATACGCCTCGACGGGCAGGCTCCGCACATGCTGACCGCTGCGTGGTACCAAAAATGCTCCAGGCCAGGCCGCACTTCCATATTGCCATGGTGTGGGCGTATCGTAGGCAGAGTGCTGTCGCTCAACCACACCTGGCGCCAGCGTATGCATCTCTCCGGCAAGACATGGCGAGGGCGCACATGGGCGCACATGGGCGCATACCAGCAGGGCTGGCGATAGTGGGAGCAATCAGCCAGCCCGCCCAATCCAGCAACATGGCCGTTGCACAGACCGCCCCTCCATTTCAGTCTTCAGCCCTGTGGGAAATGCACGCCCCTTTTCTTCCAGAACGCACAAGCACTCGCCGTCGAAACCGCCCTGGAGTAATCTCCTGTTGTTTGCAATGCCGCCCAAGACCAGAGGCCCGTGAAATCCCCCCCTCAGATTGCCATTGTGTCAGGTCCCCCGTGATGCGAGGGTCTTTGTCGGCCCAACTGCACAGCCTCAACGCCTTTATGCGCCGGTTGGCCTCTGTAACTGCTTGCGATTCGCTCCGCTCCTCTCACGCGCTGCTCACGCCTCTTGGCGCCCGTTCTACCTTCCTAGTCCCGCCTTGGCAGCCTCTCCATCCATTCCATCCCAGCCCTAGCACTCCAACCCCGCTCTGCCCGTCAAACACCAACGCCAGCGCATACCTCGACCTGCCACCCCTCGATTGCCGTCTGAAAATCCTCTTGGCCGTGTGCCTTCTCACCCGCAGCGAGGCATTTGTCGACCTATGGCCTCGCCTGGGCGACACCTGTCCACCCCTTCCAACGCCCTCCAAGGCAGCAATCGCTCCCGACACTGTGGTAACAACACCCTCCAAGCTTGACGTTTCGTACCACGCTATCGGGGCCTCTTGTGCCAGCCTTCCCTGTGATGCGTCTCCATTCCTGAGCCAGCAAGCCCACCTACAGTAGAGTTTGTACCTCTGCCACACCATGGTGGTAGTAGTGTGGCCTGACTTCTGCCTCGGGTCCTCATCAAACATGATCCCCGACTTCTCTGATGGTGACATGGCGAGATCAACATGCCACGCTCTCCGACACCCCCCCCCCTGTAAACTTGCCAACTCTCCGCCAACTCTCCATGCACATCAAGCATGATTAAGAATGACACCATCCGCACAAGAAAAGCTTGGCAGATCCTACACACACTCTCTCTCATGTATTCAAACTTATGTAAGAGACGGGTCATGATCTGACCCTAGGGTCGACTAACCAGTAAGCACTTACGCTTCCAAAAATGCAATTCCATATACGCGGCAGGGTCCGGCCTGCACACAACTCGGGAATCCAGCAATCCTCACTTGCCTCGTTTGGACGCGAGGTAGCAATACTAATGGCCAATACCCCAAAAACCAAAAGGTTGCATATGCCCTATGGTTGGTAGCAAAAAGGAATTTCTCCACTCTGGGCCCTCTAGTCAACAACAGTCCTACACCGTCGTTTTCACCTACTCCTCGGCGAAATACGGGTTGCCCATATCACGCTCCACAGCAGAGCAATACTCTACTTCGTTAGCAGCAGGATCATCGCCAACCCCAACCCAAAGCAAGTTTGCATTTGCGTCTTTTTTCATACGGCTCCCCAAGTATCTCAAGCTCGGGCCGCGGTACACCAACACCGAGCCATTGCTTACTCCACGTTCTGTTATCTGCTATTTACCATGGTGGACATGCACAGCCCCGGTGTACCACCCCGCATTCGATTTGTGCGCTGAATCACGTCAAGCGAGGTACAACTTGCAGATAACAACACCTCGGATAATGACGTCTCGGAAAACAATGCCTCGGATAACTGGTGTAGCATTCCGATAGCAGCCTCGCTAAGGTCTATTACTGCACATTTCTGATCCTTCGTTCCAAGGGTTAAGCACCAAGACGGAACGGCACGTTTACTTTTATCAAAGTCTTGGTAACACTGACGGAGACATGTAAGCCACAGCCTGGGCATCACCGATGGAGGTGACACAAATCTTCATCGGAGAATGTGCCAGCAAAAAGGCTATTTCAGGACTCTGTCAGCCTTTGTCTGATTGTTGTGATACCATGCAAGTCATGATAAATCTCAACCGTGCATGAAAATGTTTCTCCATTACAAACAAAGAACAGACAGTAAGCCAGAGGGATTTTTTTGTCGACGAGATACTATACTAGGATGGCGTACCACATACCATCTGACCTGTCTATGCTTGGTGTGCCCGATAATTCGCTCATCCAAATGCGTGCCCAGAAAACTCACTTTTGAAAAGAAAATTCCCTCACTTGGTATACTTCAACCCCATTTTCATTTCGTCATTTTTTTTGATCATCACTGCTATTTACAAACTAGTGAAGCAATCTCAAGACTTTTACTAGATCGGCCGTGACACCCATGGCTGTGACTTCTCCACCAGCGCCAGCACCTTGGATGATCAGTGGGTTGTCGCCATATCGCTTGGTGTAGAAAGCGATGATATTGTCACTGCCCTTTAATGCCGCAATCGGGTGACTCTTGTCAAACTTCTCAAGACCAACCTTGACATTGTTACCCGGCACATCGACGCTTCCGACAAAGCGAATGACCTTGCCTTCCTTTTCCGCATCTGCCTTGAGCTGCTCCATCTGATCGTCAAACTGTGGCAGCTTCTCCAGGAACTCATCGCCGGAAGAGCACGACTCGAGTTCCTTGGGGATGAGTGACTGAACAGGGAATGAAGTCGGCGATTCCACCTTGAGGCCAGCCAGACGGGCGAGAATGGTGAGTTTGCGAGCAACATCCAGTCCATTCAGATCATCGCGCGCATCGGGTTCTGTGTAGCCCTTTTCCTTTGCAGATGTGACTTCGGCGGAGAACTTGCCGCCACCGCCGCCCAGCGGCTGGAACGAGTTGAACAGGAAGCTCATTGTTCCGCTGAAGACACCTTCAATCTTTGTAACCTCGTCGCCCGTCTCCACCAGGTCCTTGAGTGTTGAAATGACGGGCAGCCCAGCGCCGACCGACGACTCGTGGAAGACATAGCCCCCAGCGCCATTGCCGTTGCTGGCAGAGTTGAAGATCTGCGTCCACAGGTCGTAGCTTCCTGAAAATGCCTTCTTGTTCGGTGTGACGATGCTGATGCCCTTCTTCAAGAAGGCGGGATAGCTATCCGCGACATCTTGGCTACTAGTGTTGTCTACCAGGACCACCTTTCCCGGTGCCTTTTGTAGGTATTCGCACAGCTGTGGGAGAGGGAGAGGCGGGCTCGAGGAGTTTTGAAGTTCAGACTCCCAGTTGGAGACAGACCTGTAGTCTGCGTGGTATACAGCCTTCTTAGAGGTGCTGAGCCAGATTAGGGAAAGATAGTATGGCGATGAGGGCGACTGGGAGAGGCGCTTGGAGAGGGCGGATAATTGGGAGAGGAAGGTTTTGCCTACTCCACCAGCACCTGAAATGATGTTAGTGATACATGTTTGAGTATAGAAAGTGAGGTAGCTGACCGATAACGGCGATGAAGACTTGACGAGGAAGAGGCATTGTATATGTGTCTATGTCTGTTTCTGTGGTCAATTGATCTTGCAATTGTACAACGCAACAAAGATATACGAACTTTATTCAAAGTGAGAACGGTTTATGAGTCTTCACAGTATGAGGCTCAGTCAGTTGCGGAACCGCGCATTCATCATTCAAACGTGGGGTTACGCAAAATAATGAGTGGGGTAGCGCGTAGTGACGCAAGAGCTCAGGACTCCACCGCCGACATCGCCTCATCCCTACAACGCGCTCCACACCCCAAACACCGCACACATGTCATCTAAGGACGCCCATCTCTACGGCGCACGCCCAAAAGGACGCGCCAAAGCAAAAGAAATCTCCAGCTCGAGTAGCCTCGCCTTTGCGTCCACACTTTCCAACCTCATCAAGAGCTCGTCTGCCGAATCCAACAAGCCCACCGCCGGCCGCGCGCGACCACAAAAGGAGGACATTTTTAAGACGCACAACAAGAACGTCAAGAAGCGCGCGCTCAAGGACCTCGAAGATGCAGACTTTACACAAAAACACCGCGGCCGCACCGCCGAGGAAAAAGGCGAGGACGAAGTCGCCTGGAAGCGCACAAAGCGGCGAATGGAAGAGAAAGCCCGCCTCTACGACGCCCTCAAGCGCGGCGACGTCGAAGACGTCGACGAAAAATACGGCGTAGATTTCGACCGAAAATGGGCAGACAAGCAAGAAAAAGGCGAAGCCTCCGCTTCAGAGTCCTCCCCTTCAGACGACGACGAAGAGCAAGAACTAGTCGAATACATTGACGAATTCGGGCGCACACGAAAAGGCACACGCGCCGACGCTGCCCGCGAAGAACGCCGCAAACGCACCCTCGCCGCCGATGAACCCGACCGCTTCACCGCGCGCCCCAGCATGCCCGACACCCTCATTTACGGCGACGCCGTGCAAACCCAAGCCTTCAACCCAGACGCCACCATCGCCCAGCAAATGGCCGAGCTAGCCGCCAAACGCGACAAGGAACTCACGCCGCCCCCCGACCTGCATTTCGACGGCCGCGCAGAGGTCCGGCAGCGCGGTATGGGATTCTTCAATTTCTCAAAGGATGAGGAGGAGAGGAAGGAGCAGATGAGGAGGATTGAAAAGGAGAGGGAGGAGACGGAACGCGTTAGACGGGAGAGGGCGAGGAGGGTCGAGGAGAGGAAGGAGATGATTCGGAAGAAGAAGAGGGTCATTTTAGAGAAGAGGAGTAAAGGGCAGGCGGAGAGGTTTTTGGATGAGCTGGGGGCGGAGTTGTTGGGGAAAGATGAGGGTGGGGGTGCGAAGGAGGAGGATGTAAAGGAAAAGGGAGATGCTGCGAAGACTGGAGGTGAGGAAATAGAGGTAAAGAAAGAGGACGCGGCGTAAAGACTGGCTTTTTCTTTTTGGTTTTGTGCTAGATACCATGATACCCAATATCTAAATCTTTCATTTGCAACAATCTCAAAATCAAAGAATATTTTTCTTTCCTCAAACAGGAGAGAGAGAGAGAGAACTATAGATTTCAACAAACTATCTTCTATGCGAACCCCCCCCCCCTCCCTCTCTTCTCTTCTATACACCATTTGAAAAAGATACGAAAGAAAACGCCAATGAATGCACCCTATACTCACGCTCACACCAAAAGGTAGAAGAGTCCTAATAAACTCTCCATTATCTAACACACTCTTCCAGTCCCCCCCCCAAATGTCTAAAAAATTTCCTACCAAAGAGAGAGAGAACAAAAAACGATCACTGCCCCAGCCTCTCTCCCGCACGATTCAACACATCAGCCGTCATCTGAATCGCCTCAGCCGCCCTCTTCCAATCCTTACTCGCAATCGCCTCTCTGGCGTAAGGAAAAACACTAGCCTCGAGCCCATTTTCCAGGTCAGGGGCGAAAAGTACATGTTTGAACTGATCGCGATTCGGCAACTAATCACCACGTTAGCAAAAGTTTCCCACATCCCCCCCCCCCCAAAAAAAAAGAACAGAGAAAAAAAAGGAAGAAAAAAAACTTACACCATGAGCCCCCTTACCCTCCTTCCCACGAGGCAAATCCAAAAAATCACTCTCCAAACCCCCAATCTTAGCATTGTGCCTCACACGCTGCATCGTCACGCCACTAGCTTCAAACCCCCCCGTTGCATAAACCTGATTATACCAGCTCTGCTCCCACGCGCCAAACGCCTCTGTCCTCTTCTTAAACATGCTGAGCGCATCGACCAACGGCTGGAAGATAGCAATATCGTAATCGGCGCCACCGCTGATTTTCTCGGTCCAGTCGAGGAGGGATTGGCCCTGTTCCTGAAGGGCAGAGGCAAAGTCGTCGAGTTTAAGGGGGAGAATGGGTTCTTGGGCGAGTTCGAGGATGAGGAGTAAGGTGAGTTGGGTGAGGAGGGTGTGGTAGGAGAAGGAAGGGTCGATGTATTTGCGCATCCATGAGAGGGTTTCGAAGCAGCTGTGGGATAGTGGGTGGGCAGGTCCGTCTTTCGGGGTGGTAGAGGCAGAGAAGCCAAAGTCGAGGGAGGAGGTGCCGGCAATGTTTTGGAAGGCGACGTAGTCGCTGGCTGCGCCGAGGTTGCCGATTTTGCTGTTGGAGGCGTCCCAGAGTTCGCGGAGGGTTTTGTTCTCGTGCGGGTCCGAGAGGCGGTCAAGGATGCGTGTCCAGGCGTGTTGGAAGATGGGGGAGCCGTTGGCCCAGAGTTTGGAGCCGGTCACGCCAACGTCGAGGTTGAGGTAGGCGATGGCGCCATCGCGGAGGGCGTCGACGTTGGCTTCAACGTGCTCGGTGGATCCGATGCGGTTGTACTCGCCAGCGTCCCAGGATGCAAACTCGATAGTACGCAGAGGTCGCCAGCCCTGAGCACGAAGCTCGCCGAGTACGCGTACAACTTCAAGCATGACTGCTGTACCAGAGCCAGGGTCGGCTGCACCAAAACACCATGAATCTCGGTGGTTTCCGATGATGATCTTCCGGCCTGGGTCCTCTGTACCCTTGAGGGATCCAAAAACGTTTGTAATACGCTGTTGCTCCACTTCATCCTGATTGTTTTGGATATAAACCTTGGGTGACTTTTCCGGATGGCCAGAGTACCACTTATCGCCAATATCTGGCACACCACCGACCCATTCATCCGGAAGTTCTTCACCAACGCCGTTGAGTGACTGAAGTAGTTTCTGCGCATCCTTCCACGACAGGGGTAGACTAGGAATCTTTGGCACTGCTAGGTTCTTGTCCCGGGACATGCGCTCCATTTTCTTCAAACTCGGCTTTCCAGGTGTGAGTATGTCTCCCATAATCATGTTGGTCTGGGCAACTGAGCCTCGCTGTACGCTCTCACCAGGTCGCCACTTGCCGTCAGGCCAGGGGTTGCCGTTTTTGAATCCGTCGTCTGCCGGATCGGAGTACACCAGAACACCAGCTACGCCCGCATCCTGCGCAGACTTTAGTTTCATGGCCAAATCTGGCTGCGTTCCGTAGTATCGGCAGAGCACAATTGCACCTTGCGCATCAATGCCACTGTCCCATAACCGCTTAAAGTCCTTCTTGTGGCAGTAGTTGACATAAATCAGAGGTCCAGTAGCATTTCCAGACGCCGACATTGCGTGATAGGCAGGCGTCTGAGCTTTCGGTGGGTTGAAAACGGACGGCTCTTCGAGTTTTGCTTCCCAAGCCTTATCGGGTGGATCGACAATGGCAACTTTTCGGCCATCTTTCTTTGCGTAGTTCATATAAACAAAGTATCTGTCCAAGTCAGCATATTGTGGGGAATTCCCCATTCCCGTCTGACATACTCGTCATGTGTAAAAGTGTCCATGTTCGCGTCCTTGAATTTTCCCTCGATCCACTGTCCCAGCACATAACTTCCCTCTGTGCCGCCAATGTGATCGTAGCTCGTAATGTATTCGAGATTCTTTTCAATTCGCCAGCTCTCGACGCCCTCGACGGCCGTTTGGCGTATCCACTCTGGATTAAAGGGTGTGCCGAAGCCGCCGCCCATGGGCACCACCTCACTGGCAACCAAGAAGTACACGAGTATAACAATGACAAAGAGGCCGAGCAGACGCGCAAACATAGCCCAGCCCGGCCTGTATTCCTCGGATATAGTAGGCATATGATCAGTGACGGCACTGAAGTTGGGACGCCATGTCGGCCATGGTATCCGGGGTAGGTTCCAATTCGACAGCGAGTGCCGTATGCTGTTGAAACGCTTGGAAAAGCGATTTCGCGTTCGGTTCCTCCTCGATCTTCCTTCCTCTGCGGATTCCGGGTCTAATATCTCCATCTCCTCCATAGTCTGGCGCAGGGCCTCGTCCTGGCTCTCCCGCACCGGGCTGCCCAGGTCCGAGTCGCCATCGTCGACCGACTGGACCGAAGGCGGCTGGTAGTATCCATTGCGTCTCCGTGAGTCGGACTGTGTGCGAACATCTGGGGTTAGGAGACCCTGCCGCTCGGCGTCGTCGCTGATCTCGTTTGGTCCTAGGCGTGCCGGCGCATTGCGCGACGAGGTGGCCTCGTCATATGTGGGGATGGGGGGCGGCGAGGGCTCGCGGACGTAGTTGTGCTTTTCGTCGCTCATGGCGAGCTGGTAAGGACCGTGGTCCTGGTGGGATTAAGTGCGGCGTTGCGCAACGTGTTGGTAGGTAGGGGATGCTCGCCCGCGGGCGAATACTTGGTACGAGCGATGCAGATGGATGGAATGGGGTTACCGATTGCACATGGACATGTTGGAAGAGGTGGCTAGAAGTAATGGCGGCAACAAGCGGGTATGAATAGGCGCGACAATGCAGCAAAAAAAGGCCAGTGATTATGTCTGGTCTCAATGTTGCCAAAAGACCATTGCTGAGGCGTCTGGGGATGGCGTTGCGGATCAGCGTCCGCCGCCGAGTCCCTGTCATGTCCTAAGGCCTTGGTACTCGAAACCCCCCATTCCATTCCACCACAGCCCGCGTTTGAGACTGGAATCACAATTGCCATTATTATTATTTATACTTTGGCACGCAGCCACACTCAATTTCACATCATCTACATGTTCCGACCACCCGTGACCTTGATTGTCTCTCCGTTGACATAGCTAAACAGTGGGCTCGCAACAGCCAGCACCGCGCTCGCCGCCTCCGTCGCTGTCCCTGGCCTGCGCAGAGGAATGTCCGCGTACAGCTGGCTCTCTGGGACGGCACTCTTCTGCGCCTGTGGTATTCCGAGTGCCACCTTCTCGCCGTCGGGCGTCGTCACAAATGCGCCCGCCTCCTTCGCCTGCGTCAACCGCGTCTGGATGTGTCCGAAAGCGACCGTGTTTGCCCGCACGCCAAACTGAGGGCCCCACCTAGATATACGTTAGCATATATGTTGACGGAGGGAGAACACAAAAGAGAGGACATACTCTTTGGCAATTGTCTTGGTCATGCCCTGCACACCCGCCTTGGCCAGCGCATAGTTGATCTGCCCAGCATTTCCGTTCAAGCCGCTCGTGCTCGAGATGTTGATAATGTTCCTGGGCTCGCCGTCCTTGACCCGGAAATACGGCGCTGCAGCGCGCACAATCTTGAACGGTGCCGTCCCGTGCAAGTCGACAATTGTCTGCCACTGCTTGTCCGTCATCTTGTGGATGACGCCATCCCATGTGTAGCCCGCATTGTTGACAATGATGTGGATCTTGCCTCCGCCAAACTCGGCCGCCTTGGAGATCAGAGTCTTGATGTAGGCATCGTCGAGAACGTCGCCTGCTACTGCTATTGCGCTGCCGCCTGAAGAGTTGATTTCAGAAGCTACCGCTTCGGCCTTTTCTGTGTACATGTTAGCAACAGGCCCGTGAGATATTCCATATGCGCTCTATTGACCCACTTGCGTCTACATCAGCAACCACAACCTTTGCGCCCTCCTTCGCAAACAGCTTCGCCGCCTCAGCTCCGATTCCCTGTCCAGATCCAGTAATAATGGCAGTCTGGCCCGCCAACATACCCTTGGGGTAGTTGAGGTGACCAGCAATCTGCTCCACGCGCTTCGAAGATGACATGTTTTGCTATACACACGTAGTGGTACAAGTTGAGAGTTTGTTTAGGCGATACTTAAAAGTCCAAGGCTTATACAGATAGTGATTCTGAGGATTTATGAGAGCTGGCCATTCTTGAAATGCGGAGTAGTTCTACCGCGAACCCCGGCCTCACTGCTCAACATGCCGAGGTCCGGCCCGCTAGCGTGTTCCCAGCTTACTCGACGTGCAGATTCATGGCTGTTGTTACATCAGACTACGCCCGACATTCACAGGTAGAGTCACAAGAATAGACGCCTGTAATGGAATCGATCATAAACATGTACTGTATTGGATGGCTAGAACATGTGTCTTGTCATTGCTAAGAAACATTCATTCCCATTGCTTGAGCCTCCAAGAACTATAACAAACATCGACAACGTGCATTGAAACCGAGGCTGCGTTCACGTTCTCTCGACTATCGCGGCAGCTTCTTCTTGCAAAATTCGACGTCGTTCGCTTTGCCCATTGCTGCTTCGCCGATTCTCCGAGTTTCGTGCCGTGGTGTGTTCCAAACTGGGTTGAGCTGAACGTGGTAGACTTGTACTGGGTAGACCTGGATTGGGTAGACCTATACTGAGTAGGGCTGGACTGGGTAGAGCTGGACTGGGTAGAGCTGGACTGGATAGAGCTGGACCGGGTAGAATTTGACTTGGTGGACTTGAATGTGGTCCAGGCTGTGTCTGGTCTGCCGCATCTCGATCTACGTTGACCGTACCCAGTTCGATGTTACCGACTCGAAGTGAGCCATTTCCAATCGTCGGCCCTGCTGCTGGTGCATCGGGTCTGTCCCTTTCCTTGTCACAAGGACACCAGTCTCCCCAACGTTTAAAGCACATTGCGAACAAGAACACAAAGACAGGGATAGCAACGATGATGGCAGCGAGGCTCCATTTTCGGCTAGGTGTCATTGGGAGGCTTTCGTCCAGGCCATGCAGAATTTTGGCTGCTCGTCCCTCCATGGTCGCCCTGAGGGATGTCTAGCTGAGATATTGGTGAAGTGTTTGCACCGAGGGCGGTTGCATGGATGACGGAGGGGTAACGGTATTGTGGATTTGGCAACGAGAGGTATTGTTGGTTGTGACTTGAGTGATGGGCTTAATATAAAAGTTAAAAGCGGTGAGTTCTTGAGTAGTGATAACGATGTAGTGAAGTAAGAAGAGTAAAGACGGAGACAAGCGGTGGTACTTAAGGGCCCAGAGACAGGCAACTAGTCTGTCAACATTCTTGCCAGTTGTGTTGAATCACGCTTTCCTGGCAACATCTAAGCACAGATACACCTGCCCGACCTTACCAAGCTGGACTTCCCCGATATATTCGAACTGACCTTGGCAACCGTTGTTCCTTGAAGGGCATGATTACCGTTACTGGAAGCTTGACCTGAGAGATGGAAGTCAGCTAATTCGGCAAGTATACCTTACACTGCTCACCTAATAGACACGCTTTGCTCTTGTTGTTCAAGACACTAAGGGGTGGCGCAGTGATTCATCTTTGTACCTTCTTTTACTTTGATACCAAGGAATTTGCACGATTAAGAGTTTAGATCTACTTCCGTTGGATGGTGTCGAATATCTAGAACTAATTACTATATTGAACACACTAGGTGAAGAGTCTTCATAGCTCTCAGTGAAAAATGATCAGCGCGCTATAACTTAGACTTGACAGCCTCATCGTGCTTCCAGCCAGGCATGTCTGATAGGTCCTTTGCCGGCGCTGCTCTTCTCGACTTCAATGCATCACCAGTACCAGGCCGCCATCTCCACGCATGTGCTAGATCATCTGCTAGCGTACCTTCGAGCAGCTCCACGACATGCTTGCCGATATTTGGCAACAGCTTGAAAGTATGACTAAACAGATTCGGTCAGTATATATTGTCAAGTACCAAAATTTGGGATACATACCCGCTGTCTCCAGTAGCAAGCACAAAGTTTTTCCATTCGGGATGCTCACACATCAACAGCGCAGCGTCGGCCGTATCTGTGCACCAGCACAGGTGCCTATTGAATAGCTCCTTCTTGGTGAACTTGGGTAGAAAGGTCGCAATAGCCTTGCGGATGCTCACTTCAGAAGCATCGGGGTAGGTGTCAGTCGGGTGTTTTGCTGCCGACCTGGGCACAGAGATACGTTTTGGTGCTTTAGCGCCATATGGCTGATGCTGCTTGAAGCGCGTGAAGCCTGGAAACTCATCGCAGACTTTGATGACACCGTGCTCGTCGGGCTCGAAAAGGAAGCCGACATCGCCGTTGTATACTACAGGTGCGTTTTTATATTCTGCTGCTTCTTCCGGTGTGAGTTGTATGTGAGCATATACCCAAGCCTAACAGTGTCAGATGTGGAAATGAAGTATCGCATTGGTGGAAAACCTACTTTTGAAACGCACTGCTCTTCCAAATCAACCAGTACAGGACTCCAGGCGCCAGCTGCAAGTACAACCTTGTCAGCATAGTACCTGGTCCCATCTGCTGTCTCGACGCCAATGCATACTCCCTCAGCCAGAAGAGGTTGCTTGAACGAACCAGCGCCATCAAATCCAAATTTGACTCCGCTGTCGCGTAGGTATTCACCTATCGCGTTGATGGCTTTTGCTGCGGCGAGCCAGCCGCCATCTTGGCTGTACACTGCTTTCCAACCCTTGATCTGCTCGCGATCTAGAAGTGGCATTTTCTTGAGGATTTCGTCTTCTGAGTCAAGCCATTCCGTTATTTTCTCGAGTCCAGCGTTGGCGTCGAGGAGAGCTTGGTATGCTTGTTTTAAATCCACAAGTCCCGTCTCGCCATGAGCGCAATCCAACTATGCTACTGTCAGACCATAGCCCCAAACATATCGTCTTACCAGCTGTACGTACCCGCCCAGTATTATGAAAATACTCTTTGAATAGCTCATCTTCTCTCCACATTTGACGAGCTTCTAGACTTAACTGGAGATCGACCTTGTTCCGCAAGCGGATTCCCATGATCTTATTTAAGTCATTTCCGGCCGATTGCAATGATGGGATAGGATATGTGTCGAGGATGGTGATATTTGACGGTGTATAGCCAGAACGGACAAGGTGAAGAGCTGTCGAGGAGCCAATAGTGCCACCACCACCGACAACAATAACAGACGTGTTCGCTCTTGAAGGTGCCATAATGAAACAACGCTTGGCTATGGTAGTATTCCCGGGAAGCTGAAAGTCTTTCTGGTCGGAGGCGCAAGTCGTGATCAGAGGCAATCCACAATGGGTCACGCCCCAAACGCCCGCCGGTTAAGTATCAATGAAGTCTGCACACGCCACCAGCTCGATGATACGATATCGAGGCATACTCCCCGCTCAATTGCGAGCTCAGACAAGTTTCAATTAAGTAATCGAGGCTGTCTACTCCACGTACCGTCGGTTGGAGGCGACACTCGGCAATGAAGATGGCGCTTGGCTCTCGCTTGATGATCCCGACTGTTATTATCTCCCAATAAGGCTAGATTATTGGACGTCAGCACATGGTCATTCAATGAGGGGCCAGCCCGTGTCTCCAAAGATGGAGCACTGAATGTGCCATTGCCTTATTGACATATCGCGCCCTGATAACACAATACTGGGTCTACACTGGATCCGATCAGATATCAACAATGCCAATGTCCTATCGAGGTACCAAGTCACCCGCGGAGCGATGTAACGCCTGACTCGCGCCTTGCTTTACAACCGCAAAGGCCCGACAACAAGCCTCGCAAGGCCTGACTGCCATGTCTAGCGTCTCTTTACCATTCCTTGTCCGCCTTAGCTCTTGCCTCCACTTTTCCCGACTGTTCGCACTACCATATTAAGCCTAGTCCGATTGATCTTCCAGACGTTCGTTCCCCTCGGCATTCCGCTTGTCACCGAAACCATGGACTCCACAGTCCCTATCAGCTGGATAGAACGACTTGATTTACCCCGGAGTTGGGGTAATTTAGCCCCGGGATCCACAGATAAGCCGGGATATCAGATAGTATGATAGACGAGCATGGCAGACGTTGCGGGACGAAGATCGTATATATAAAGGGTCGCGTGAGGCTTCTTTGGGATCATCTCAGTTCAGAGGTCGACCTCCCAGTATTTCTTTGGCTGAAATATTCTTTGGTGATCTTTGTTGGAGTCGCCCAAGATGTCCAAGTTTGACGCTGCTCCCTCCAACACCCACGCTGGTGGCGACGATGATGCCTTTCGTACCAAGGGCAACGACTCATGGAATGCTCCGCTACCCTCGCATCTAGTCGCAGATGAGAGGATCAATCAAGAAGAATATGCGCGGACTGTGCCATTATGGAAAAGAGTTTGGCAAAATAGCTTGACGCAGATGCTTCTGCTGAGTGTTCAAGCCTTTTGTGGTCCCGCCATGGCTGATGCTATTGCTGGTCAGCTTCCTTGGTCAATATATAATCTAAATGTATAACTAACATGATTCCAGGCCTTGGTGGAGGTGGTCTAGCCACTCCTCAAACCTCAAATATTGCAACTGCCGTCAACTACACTATGCTTGCACTCTGCTGTGCCTTGGGCGGTCCCATCGTAAACAAGCTGGGCACAAAATGGGCTCTCGTCATTGGCGCTTGCTCATTCCCTATCCGAGGCTCGTCATACTACTGCAACTCAAAATTTGGTAACCAATGGTACCTTATCCTAGGCGGATTTTTTACAGGCATTGGAACGGGAACATGGTATGTTGCCGAATCCGGTACAATCATGTCGCTCGCTCCATCAGGATCTCGTGGCAAGTACTTGGCTCTTTGGATTGTTGCCCGCAATCTGGGACAACTAGTGGGTGGGGCGATCAAGTAAGGCATTACTGTTCCAATCTCCTGAGACCAAAACTAACACTGGCACTTTACAGTCTGTCAAAGAATCACGAAAAGGGAGTTGTTGGCGGTGTAACACCGGATACCTACATCGCCTTCCTTATCATCGAGTGCATGGCACTACCGTTCGCCTTTCTCATTTCGCCGCTTGAGAGAGTAGTCCGCTCAGACGGGACGCGGATTCTCGTTTCTGAGAAGATAGGCACCAAGATGGAGATCAAGCAGATTAGGGTTACCATGACTTCAAAACTCATCTTGTTGTCCGCGCTCTGGGCCATCTGGTCATTTTTCTATGGGTTAGTTGTGAAGTCTCTCTTATGAAGCTACAATCTTGCTAACGAATAATTAGTGGCACCTGGTCAACATATCTTGCAACCTATTTCAGCGTCCGAGCTCGCGCCCTCTCTTCTCTCATTTCGCCTTTCTTCTGCATCGTTGGATGCTTCGGTCTGGGTTTCATTCTCGACATGAAAGGCTTAAACCAGCGTCGTCGTGCCCAAATCGGCCTTCTGACTGTCGTTCTCCTAAACCTCGGCGTTTACATCTGGTCAATCGTTATTCAAGCGGGGTTCAATAGCCACAACCCTGGCAAGATTGATTGGGACGAGTCGAGATATGCGCGGACTTTCCTGCCATACTTTTTCGTTCAGACCACAGGCCCGTTGTCGCAGTCGTACATGTACTGGCTGCTCTCCTCTTTTGCAACTGATGCTCAAGGTTTGTTGTCTCCGTCTTACACATGTTCTGGGATGTTGTGAACTGACTTCGTATAGCAAATGTTCGCAATGGTGCTGCATTCCGCGCTCTCGAAGCTGTTGGCCAGGCTATATCTTATGGTATGAATACTCAGATTAAGACATCACCAATGATTGGTTTCTGCGTTACATTTGGTCTAATGGCGTTGGCGTTCGGTCCAATGCTCGTTTTAGTCAACCAAACACCAGACCGTATTCCTGCTGATGTTATAGCTGAGGAGTTGGAACAGGAGGAAAAGAAGGTTGGCAGCTATACAGTTGAGACCAAGGCTTGAGAGTTTTCCGATAATTTTGAATCTTGGTGGTCTGAGGAAAAGCCCCCAGATTATTCTAAATCCAACGAGATGTATAGTATTTAGCTGTATTGTAATGCTCCATAAATTGCAAAAATGCTCCAGTATTTCTTTTCGTTGTTTAAACAAGACAACATTCCGCCAAATTTGCTTCAAGTAGAAACCATAGAACAACAAATACCAGACGCAAGTACGCCCGTTGACAATCGCTATTACCCCACGTGGTACGGTAAGTGGACCCTGCATGTGCCCCGCCGAGGGGTAACAAGGGTACTAGCTAGCTGTAGGTGAACAAAGAACATTAGACAATCCTACATAACGAAAGCTCTCATCTCATTTTCAATCCCAAACTTCAACTCCCCCCTTCTCCCTTGTCAACCTCCAGCACAATTCGACAAAATGGCAGACCTCAACCTCAACGAAATCCACGACTTCATGATCTCCATCGCCAAAGAAGCAGGCGAACGCATCGTCGCCGCCAAACCCACAACCTCGGAGTCTGGCTCAAAGAAGAATTGTACTTAACCCAGCCTTTCTTCACCCCAAACCACACCTATACTAACACTCCCACGCAGCCGTCGACCTCGTAACCGAAACCGACCGCGCAGTCGAATCTCTCATCTCCACCTCCCTGACTTCCACCTACCCCACCTTCTCCTTTATGGGCGAAGAAACCTACAAACCAGGCGACGTGCTAACCGCGAACCCAACCTTCATCTGCGACCCCATCGACGGCACCACAAACTTCGTACACCGCTACCCTTACGTCTGCATCTCGCTCGGGCTCGCCGTAAACCGCGAGCCGGTCGTCGGCGTCGTATACAACCCTTTTACGCAAACGCTCTATTCAGCCGTAAAAGGGCAGGGCGCGTATTTGAATCGCACGACGAGATTGCCGCTAGGAGGCGAGCCGCAGAGGCTGGAGGGGTTGGATCAGTGTCTTGTGGCGGTGGAGTGGGGGAGTGATCGCAGCGGGAATGATTTTAGGGTCAAGAGTGAGACGTTTAAGCGGTTGGCGGCGACTAAGGAAAATGGCGGTGGCATGGTGCATGGGCTGAGGTCGTTTGGGTCTGCGGCCCTCAATCTGTGTGGTGTCGCTAGTGGCGGGCTGGATGTCTATTGGGAGGCTGGATGCTGGGCGTGGGATGTGTGTGCTGGATGGGTTATTTTGAAAGAGGCTGGGGGGATTATGGTGGATGCTAATCCGGGAAATTGGGAGCCGAAAGTTGAGGGGCAGAGGTATCTGGCGGTTAGAGGAGGAGAGGGGCAGAGGGAGATTGTAGAGCAGTTTTGGAGTTTGATTGATGGGGCGTTTGAGGTCGGATTGTAGGGTGGAGCTGTTTTGTTAGTGATAATAGATATAGAATCAGGTTCGATGTAAGAAAAAAAGACATACACGACATCACACGTAAATGAATCTCAAAGAACATAACAATATAGAGGCGGCCTGGGATTTCTCATTATTGCCACCGCTAAGACTAATTCCCCTTTCCACAGTCTGGATCCCCTTATTTCAAGCGGTCTCAATCGACTTGCGACAAAACACCACATCGGACAAACAAAAAGACCTTCTCTCTCTATCTCTCTCCACCAGGTGGGAAAGAGGCAAAGAAAAAAAAAGTCCCAAAAGTCCTTCAGTGCGATGCAACGCAAATCAATCATCGCAGATGTATACAAAAAATTAAAACAACCAAGCAGTTTCACCAAAAGACATTTGGAAGAAATTATTTTCCCCCCGCGGGTGTAGATAAAAAACGACAAATGGACAACGGGACATTCCATCCATCCCCCTTCCTTCTTTCGTAAAACAAAGGAAACGCAGTTTCGTCAGTTGTACTCCTCTTATCTCTTCTCCCCCAGCCGCAGGCAAGAGGAGAGAAGAAGAGGGAAACTAAAAGGGGGGGGGGAGAGCGAACAAAACAAGAACTTGGCCATGATAGTCGTTAATAAAAAACGGGTGGGAGGGAAAAAACAAAATCTTAAAAAAAAGGAACGACCTTTTTTTTCTTTTGAAGGAGTCTTCGGGAGAGGGGAGAGGAGATGGGGTGAGCAAAAAGTACCACACTGCTAAGGGACGGTAAACAAGTAGCAGAAACGAGGTTGAGAGGAGGATGCAACAACAACTAGTGCGCCGATTTCGAAAAGCAGGGAAAAGAGAAGGGAATCAACCCCTGTTATTACTCCGATTCCATGTTTTTTTGTGTTGGTTTTCACGGTTTTAGGGTCGCTTATCGGCAAATTGGGGGTTGACGCGGAGATCAAAGGCTTGGGCTCAACTTGGGTGTGATACTCCGGGTTGTGTGTGCGAGGGTGGTTGTGTGGTATTTTGTCGGGGGCGGCTTGTATACAATGACGAGTGATGGGACTAGTGTGCAACCGGGGTCTTCAGATGGTCCTGGGAGTGCCGCGAGCGGAGGCGCTGGCAAAGTGTCAGTGGCAAAGGATTCTACATCACGGCCAAGTATATATCAAATGAAGAAAACGGTCAAGACAAAGAGGAAAAGCGCAAAGGCATACCTCGCATCCACAAGATCATCGACATGATTGCACATGGCCACGAACAAGTCAAAGAACAGCTTTCCTCCCATCTCCATCTCCATCTGCATGGTTCCGCTACGCTTGAAGGTTTTCCGACTGCGGATAATCAGAGCGAGGTAATGAGCGCGCAGCCGCGAGTCGCTGTCTGGCGTGTTCTCATAGGCATAGCGCGCACTACGCAGGATTGTTCCGACCTCGATCCCGCTCTGCAGGCCCTGCTTGCGCAGGGAGAGCTTCTTGAGCTCCTCAAGGCCGTAACGATCGGCAGCGCAGTACACAGCAGTGTCACGGAGAAGAACGTCTCCCGCGCCGGTGTGGAAAAAGGTTGGCTCGACTGCGGCAGCGCGGTCGCCGGTTTTGTTGGGGTCGGGTGAGGCAATTGCACCTTCGAGCATCCAGGTCTGGCGCCGCTTGTCGTGGACAAGGCGGGGGTAGTAGTCTCCCTTGTACAGATACTCGAGGATGCAACTGAAGATTTCAGGCTCTTCCGTGGGCAGATCGATGCGGCGGTTAGTTGACTCGAAGAACTGGCTCCGCAGCAGTTCAGCAAAGTACGGAGAATGGCACAGTACATCTTCGTGGGCCGCGAACAGTCGCTGGTCGGAACCAACGATGACTGTCACAATGGCAGAGGTCAGCTGCGGTGAACCTCCGTCCATCATGGGGCTGTCCTTGCGTGCATCCAGCTTCTCGGCCATGGCCTTTTGCTTGGAGGCATCGCGAAACGATCTCTTTGGCTGCTTGGTGATCTTGCCTGAACGGTCCTTGTCCTTTGAACTAGCCAAAGAACGCTTGCCGAACATGATGAAGCGAGCGACTGAAGCGAGAGGGGGGGGGGGNGTTTCTCGTAAAGAGTGGACAGGTTAGTGTGACGCAACGTTCATGTGAAGTTGGGAGCTCTGGAAACTCTCGAACTCGCAAACCTTTCGGGGGAGAAAAGTCAGTGAGGATTCGAAGAGCTTAAGCGTGTTTATCCACACTGGTGGTGAAGACAAAGCACACTTTGGTTGTCGAACTCGCTTGTCGTGAGGCGTAAGGGCCGAGATGGCGGGGAGGCCGAGGATTAAATACTGCCGTCGCCAAGTGGCATCCCTGCAGCGTCGACGGCTAGCGTTGGGCTGTGTAGCATGCAGATGGGTGTTTTTACTCGTCGATGGCGACGGGCGGCGGCACGACTGGATGCATGTGGGAATCAGGCAGCAAGGCAACGTTGTGTGCAGCCTTTTGATTCGGCACGTTGTTCGGGTATAGCCTAATGTGGCGCATGCATGGTGTTTGTTTGGTCCGGTCCATGTACACACACGAAAGCGACAGTGAGGGCCGTAAGCGAAACACCGACGATACGAGGGCCACGTGACGATGAGTTTCGCCAAGGCCAGGATCGCACCGGGAGGAAGATATGATCGGCTTGGTGGGTGGGGTCCGATCTTGACAGACACGAGGCCGTGTTGGGCAATGGTTGTGAAGGATGCGCATCGCGTTCATGTCGCGGTGTAACGTGACATTTGGATCAAGCCGTTGGGGGTTGCAGCTGGGCGCTTCGTCTGCTGGGACCCTTTGTGACTCATGTGACGACGAGTAAGTTTGTTAGGCGCAGCAGAGTGCGTGCAAGTCGGCAATGGAGACGAGGCACTTGGAAACGCGGGGGCATTGAGTTGCGCTTGTGCACAACCGTGAGTCATTACGCCATCATGGAACATGTTGGGTGCCAGTGCTGTATGAGGTGCTGAGCATAACCGTCGAGTTGCATTGCAAACGCCCGCTCTGCAATGCCATGCCGACCTACTCTGCATCACGGCGGGCCACTCTTATGCTGCCCTCACAACGGGCGCTTCGCTGTTGCCCGCTAACCGCTAGGCTGCTCCACTTGCATCTGGCGCGCCCAACTAGGTGTCGTTGGCTGCAAAAGACGCATGCTTGTCCTGTAAACAACAAAGTCGCGAGCAAGCCGGGGTTGCGCCTGGAGGGCTCGCTTGTTCGTTCCAATGTGTTGAATGAGGCGGCGTAGTAGTACCGATACGGGCCTGCTCCGAGTGTTTCCAATGACGTCGTTGGTTGTCAGTGCCACAATGCCCATGGCAGCAGAGACAAGTTGCTCGCCTCTTTAGTAGAGTAGCAGAGTAAGTAGGGACAATCGCGCAGACTGAAAACGACGAGCAAATGCTAGCGAGCACCTGCAGCCGCCACCCAGTGAAGGCTGATGACCCTTCTGCCGGCCCGCATGCGGAGCTTTGACTAAGGAATCCCAACCCAAGCACCTCGTCATTCATAGCCAACCTTCCCCACATCCATCTTTCTCTCTTCCACTCTCTTCACGCACGCATCCTGTGCCACTCTGCACACCGCTTGCCCTGTACATACACACCATCCCCACCAAGTTTGTGCTTGTTCATTCATTCCTTTCGACTAGGCCACTTGTCTTGCCTTGTGCGGTACAAAACACTCGTTGCTGCTCCGGAATACAAAGCCGGCAAGACCAGGCGTCGCAGCTTGCTATCGAACCCTAGTGCACGACAGACGGTCGACCAACGCACTGCCACCATGAGCACCGGAGCCAAGAAGCGCATCCTAAAGGCAAGCCTGTGATGGTCGTGTGTAGTGCCGCACAAGCCAGACGGCTAACAAGCTGGGCAGGAGTACGGCGAATGCATGGCTGACACCCCGCCGGGCATGAAGATCAATTTTGACGAACAGAACATGACCAAATGGGAAGTGTTGATGGATGGTCCCGAGCAGTCTGCATATGCTGTATGTGTTTTTGCTGACAGACAGCCTCCGTGTATACGGGAACACCGCCCGCTGACGACTGTGTCAATGTAGGGCGGCCACTTCAAGCTCGAGATTACATTCCCAACCGAGTATCCGTTCAAGCCGCCTGTGGTCAGCTTCCGGACCAAGATCTACCATCCCAACGTCAGTAACGACGACAAGGGCTCCATGTGTTTGGGCCTGCTACGCGCGGACGAGTGGAAGCCGCCGAACAAGGTGGTTTCTGTGCTGCGCCTGATCCAGACGCTGCTCATTGAGCCTAACCCAGACGATGCGATTGAGCCGTCGATTGCTAACGAGTACCGGGAGAACCGTCAGGAGTTTGACAAGAACGCAAAGGACTGGGTCAAGCGCTATGCCAAATGAGGGCCTCGGCCACGTGGGCAGGCGCATGGGCAGGGAGAAGGGTGATTAGGAGGCAGTTTGGACAAGACGGCGGTCAGCAGCTACACATTGATTGCATGGTTGGCGTTTGGCGAAATTTGCATGCGGATGGGTCGCTGGGTGGGCGGTGGGCAAAGAAGCATGGCGTGTGTACATGCAGATCGCCATGTCTCCAGCGCATCGACGTGCAAGCCGGACGGCTGGGCAGGGTAGCGTGTTTAGCAAAGCAAAGTAAGGCAAAAATGAAATGAAGACAACGGCGGCATGTCGTCATGAGCAAAATGGCAAATCTCCCGTGGTAGCAAGGCGATGGCAGACGAAGCGAGCCGCGTGGGTGGGTGCAGGTGGTGAGAGGCCGGGGAGGCCCTGAAACGCGGCCTTCTAGAAGCGCGCGCGACAAGGCTCAAGCGGTTCGGTGCTTGCCTATCTTGGCCGTGCTTGTGCCTGTGCGCGGTCCCAACTGTGATGTTTTCTGAATAGTTAATAGTCTGCTGTCCTTCGTATGCTATTGGCGAGGCCAAGCAACCACCGTGTGCTGTCTGTGTTGTGATTGAGTGCTTGATTGACTCTCCCCGTGCAGAGGGCAGGCAAAGCAGGGCAATGACGCAGGGTAGGCCAGGGCACCACCCAAGGCCCCAAGGACATGGCCTCTGCGAAACGAAACGCTAACGAACGTGTGCGCGTCGGCTGCCAATTATTTATTTTACACAGTACATACAGTAAGTAAGTATTTGCAGTCGTGCCGCTGCCATGGCTGTGCGAGAGAGCTGTGAGTGGAATTGATGGATGGATGGCGGTGCAAGTGGAGAGAGAGAGTGGCTCTGCCAAAAAGAGGCGCATAAGCAGGCGGCCGCTGATTGGCCTGTCACGCGTTCCTCCCCCTTCCCTCTGCCTCCCCCTCTCTACACTAAATGCTCCATCACATCACATCACATCGTGCTATCGCCATGGGCGTTGAGTAAGTGGTAGTGCAGCGGCCGTTCTCGTTGTCGTCGTCTCGTCCGCAGAGCTTATGCAGGACTCGCCCATTTGGGCCGTCACAGCCCAGGCAATGAACGCTCTCTCCGACGAGTTCCGTCGTGGCCCTTGAAACGCTCGACCCGCGGCGCGGCCCCCCTTAGTCGGGCTATAGGCATCGGGGATGAGGAGGCATGGCCGTCGCGTCTTGGCAGCCTCGAGGAGAGTCAGTTGTCCAGCGTCCATCCAGGCCAAAGGAGTCTTTCCTGCTACACACTGGCCGCACTTCCGTCCTCACTACCGTCTGATTTCCCCGGTGCCTGTGCGCCACGACACGCTCCCTGCCCGGCTCCATTTCATCTGCCTACCCTAACACCCTATCTACCTGCCGCACCCACGCTGGGACCCACCTGGGCCTTTCACTCATCCACCTGCACCACAGCTCCCACTCCGGACGCTGCGACACCCGGCGAACCCACTGTCCAAGCGACTACCACCGCCGCATGACACACGCCCACACGACACCTTCACTCCTCAACAACGCCCTGCCCTAACCTCGATTGCCCGCTCCCCCCCAGAATGTCCTCCCGAACCTCCAGTCCCGAGCTGTCCTGTACCCCGTCCGAATGAGCGCACTTGCCGCCCTCCTCCTCCACTACCCCGTCACCACCTCTGCTCCTCGCAATGGGTGATACCCTCCTGCGCGTCGCTCCTGGCGTCTCTCAAGCTGCCAGTGCTGGACGGGACTCTGACACGGCCATTCCACACCACCTGTCCCACGTCCTTCACCATCGAGCCTCGCCAACCGACTACACTCCTCCCGCTTCACCACAGCCCCAAATACCATATGCTTCCACAAAGGGCTTTGGCGCGCTCCGCTCAAAGCACCCGACCCAGCTCCAGATGCACACGGTAGCCGCTCAGCCCTACGACCGTCCCGCTTACAGTCCAACGCCTGCCGACAGCCCGACCATTCCTTCGCCCAAATACTCTCTACGGCAAAGAGCTCCTTCTCTCCTCCGCCATGCCGCCGTACCTTCCCCCCGCCATGCAAACCCACCTTCTTCCACCCCAATACCCATGTCCCCAACCGGCGCTTCGGTAATGTCGCGTCAGGACAGCGCCCCTTGCTCGCCCGACCTTCGCACCATCTTCAATCCTCTGGCTAGCAATCCAGTCAACTCGAATGGCCCAACATGGAATTCATCTAGCGAAGACCTGCCAGGCCCCCCAGCTGCGACATTCCGAGCCCGAGGAATGACTGGCCCCCAATCATCTTTTCAGCCGCCACCTTTTCAGCCTTCGCTTAGGTCCGCAACCTCCATACCAGATTATGCACAGCATCGTGCAAATGAGCGGTCAAACCTCTCAGGCACGTACAAGCCTAACAGAGGCGTGCCCAACTGGTCTCACAATGATTACTACCCTCCCCCAGCTCGACCATTCCGAAACGAGGAGCCACGAGCTAGCTTTAGATCTGGATTCACAAATGCTTCATCTAGCCTAATGGAGACCAGCGGCACAGAGCGAAGTAGCATCATTACTGCTCGTAGCTCTATTGCTAGCGACCTGCACAGTGGCATGTATTCAAGAGACCAGTCAAGAGATCGCAAACGGGATCGGGATGACTCCCCAGAAACAACGCTTACTTCAGATATTGCCGAGGAAGAAGAACAGCTAGACGCTGTCAGTGACGTACTCGATTCATACTACTACGACGAAGAGGATGATGACCGCAGCCCGATTGTCGAGCCGCATGACGACCATTTTGGAAATCCTTCGCCCAGTGGCCTCGACTCTGAACCGCCCGAGCTGTCTCAGACACCATCCCGCGATTTCGACTCTCTCGACTCCTTCCAATCCAACGAAAGTCTCAAGCGATGGGACGAACGGTCCTACCCACGCGCAGAAGACTCAACAGAGAACCATCGCGAGCAGAAAAAGCTGCTAACTATCCGTACGACGTCTGATTCAGGCTCTGATCTCGATGTACACAATGCAAGCGCAATAGAACCGAAAACGCTGCAAGTGGACCACATGCACAAGGGTCAAGTAAGTCCCTACCAGGCTCCGTATACACCACGGACCATCCAAGCAGTAGTGCAGCTTCCGAAAAAGAGATTGTCGGTCACGATGAAACGGTCCAGCGCAGATATGCCTCGTCGGGTCTCAGTCACCCTACAGGCTTTGTCCCTCAGAACCACTGAAACTTCGAATTTGGGAAGCGCCAAGAATGCCAAAGGACATCGTTACTCACAGAGTGCCCACACAAGCCGTTCTCAGATGGATAGCATTCGTCGTGAGATTTCTGGACTTCCTCAATTGCCCACTAACAGATCGCGACTCTCACGTCAAGATTGGGCAAGCATTGAAGCCTACTCGAAGCGACACAGCAAACGACCTAGTCGTTCGCGTACCTTCTCACATGACTCGAGTGCCGGGGCTAATGGCCCGCAATCTCCGCCAGTGCAACGATCACAACCTCTCCCGGAACTTGACGAAGATGAAGCAATCCCCCGTCGCGCTTCTACTAGTGTCTTCGATCGAAAGAGTGCACTGCTCGATCTGGGCAAGATGGCCCAGCTAGCTCCGGCTAAAAGTAAGCCAGAGCCAGCCCAAGACTCTGAAATGTCTTCTGGGCTCCCAATCCCCGTCGTTATGCCCGGCCTGCGCAAAACTGCCATCCCTGTGGAAAGGGATCGTTATGGCTTCAAAAAGGCATCTGAGAAGATTAGCGTCCAAGAGTACAATGCCTGGGCAGCGAGATACGAAGAGCACATTGCACGTCGACGTGGTAAATGGATTGCTTTGATGCACAAGCAAGGACTATCAACCGACAACCCTACGACATTCCCGGAAATGTGCGAGAAGGTTAAGAGATATGCACGCAAGGGTTATCCTCCTGAGTGGCGAGGTGCCATGTGGTGGTATTACTCTGGCGGTCAGCACATGATCACACAAAAAGAAAACGTTGGCCTCTACAAATCGCTTGTAGCCCGTTTACGACGAGATGAGCTCAACAAGGACGACAGAGATGCTATTGAACGCGACCTCGACAGGACTTTTCCCGACAACATTCATTTCCGACCCGAGCCAGCGACTGATTTGCTAGACGGCGAGGACGATGACGAGCCCGCGCTGATTCAAGACCTTCGCGAGGTTTTGTCGTGCTTCGCTCTGAACAACCCCAATATTGGATACTGCCAATCGCTCAACTTCATTGCCGGTCTGCTGTTGCTCTTCCTTAAGCAAGACAAGGAAAAGGCCTTCATTCTGTTGACCATCATTACGCAAAACCATCTTCCAGGTGCACACGCCCGTAGCCTTGCGAATACCGAAGTCAACGTCCTCATGATGCTGATCAAGGATTACCTACCCAAGGTCTGGGCCTCCATCAATGACACTGATCTCATCAATACCGGCGCTGGCTCTTACGCCCACCCCAACTCCAAGTTCCAACGCCAACCTACTGTTGCTCTTTCATGCACATCTTGGTTTATGAGCATTTTCGTCGGTGTGCTTCCGATTGAAACCGTCCTTCGTGTGTGGGATGCTTTCTTGTACGAGGGGCCACGCGCTCTGTACCGCTACGCCCTTGCTATTTTCAAGCTCGGCGAGCCAGAAATTAGAAAGTACCGTCCAGGCGATGGTGAAATCTTCATGGCCGTTCAAACACTGCCCAGGCGCTGCCTGGACCCGAACGTCTTGCACGATCTGGCGTTCGTCAAGAAGGGTTTTGGCAACCTGTCACAACAAGTGATTGATCAGAAACGTATGTTCTGGCGTGAACAAAACATAATCGCCCATCAAAATTCTGTAAAGAACAACAACGGCCGCCGCCATCATGGACATCAGGTGGAAGACGACGACGATGGCGACAGAGATAGCCTCCGGAAGGCCATGGGCATGAACGTCCTGCGCCGTCGCGCATCCCGCAAGTTCCGCAAAATGGGTATGAAATGAAGCAAGTCTTCTCTCTATCCGTTATCACAGTAAAAAAGTTCGCTCCGTGGCAAGACCATGCAAAGAATTCCTTTCGTCAAAGACTTTTATGGCCCACACAACATTTTGCAGCGTTTTTTCCCTCGGTTCTTGGACGTTGTCTTATTCTCGGCGCAACATCAAAAAAGGGGACACATACACACACACACACATACATATGGGTAAAAAATGGCTTTTCCCCCTGGAAGAAAGATGGCATTTGTTTACTTTTCTGTTTCTCTTGTACCATAATTACGATATACCCTTTGCGTGGGCGCTCTCTCTATCTCTCTCTCTCCTTTACTTTTCTTCAACAATCTCTTCAGAAGGGGAGGATAATTGTAGAAGAACTTTTTTTTTCCTTTTCCTCTCTCTCTCTCTCTCTCTCTTCCCGTCTTTTTGATTTTTAGATTCAGAACCGGCGTGCGCGTGTGTATGTGTGTGAGGGAGTTTTTTTCGAGTTCACAAAGGCATTTGCATTTTCCCTTCTCTCCTTTTCTAGCATAGCGAAAAGAAGTGTTTTTTTGGTTTCGAGAAATCTTTTTCCCTTTGGGAAAGGAAGGGAGGGTTAGGGTTAGGGGGGTGAAGGATCTTAGCATGCATTTTACATTTTTGTTTGCTTGGGTTCAAATGATTTAGGCGACGATGTTATGACACTCATCAAATGTTTTAAATCATACCCGTCTTTTTTCTACAATATGAAATGTGACCTTTTTTGATGAGTGCTTTGACTTAGTTGAGAAGAAAAAAGAAAGATGATAAAGTTGTAGCAAATGTGCATGAACTGCGACCTTCCCTCTCCCCTAAGAAAAAGCAAAAAAGATGGGACAAATACAGGCTCTATGCACGACGTTTGTCGTTCTCTCCCTTCTTTTTTTTCGATTTTTTTCCCCGAAAACTTCTTACGGAAATAATACGTATCCCTTACAACTTACTCTCCCTCTTCACCACACCCTCGCTCTCGGCCCCCTTATCCATCCCTCCCTCCGTCTTCTCACCCTCTGGTATCAAACTCGCCGGATCCCCCAGCATTGTCTTTTCGACCCTCGCTTCAGGCTTTTTGTTTGCTAGTGTGCCTCGGACGCGGCGGCTGTGTGGTTCTTCGTCTCGCTTCCCGTCTTGGGTCTTGGACTGCGTTGCGTTGCCTTTGGGTGGTAGTATGTCTTTGACTGCGTCTCCAGCGACATCCTTGGCGGAATCCTTACTAGCAGGATTCGCAGCACGATTCCCCACAGCCCTCTTGTCTCCACCGCCTGCTGCGGTGCCCAGGGTGCGGTAGGGGGTACTTGGTGTAGGTGCTGCGTCTGCGGGAGAAGAAGAGGAAGAAGTGGAGGTTTGCGAGGGAGATGGTGGAGGGGCCGAGTCGTGGGGTGGAAGTGGGAGGGAGGCGTTTTCGGGGGTTAGGCTTGTGGCGTCGCTGAGGCTTGGGGGAGGTTGGGAGGATGAGGGAGAGCGGTTGGGGTGGGAGAGGGTGCCGCGGACGGAGCGGGAGTGGGATGTGTTGACCATTTTTTTGGTTGGTTTGTTGGTGGTTCTTGGTGGTTGGGTTTTCTATGAGGGATGGTTTGTTCTTCTTGATTTTTGTATTTCCCGGTGAGTTGTTTTGTTCCTTATTCTCTTTTTTTGGATCGGACAATTGCAACCTGTGCTTTATTTTGTTATAATTGAAGAGTTTCGAAGTAGAGATAGAGGATATGTTGATTATTTGGATCGTGCTTTTGCTGCTGATGCTGTTGTGTGAAAGATAGAATCTAGGAAAAGATGAAGCCCTTCACTTCAGGTTTACCTTGGCAACTACATCATCTACGTCTACATCCATAGCCTAAAGAGTGATCTAGTCGTCTGCGGCCTACATCTCTTTGACGTAGTGATGTGAAAAGGCGCGGTATTGCAGTCTAGCGCATGGACATGACGTCTTGCATCTTCCGGGGAGCGTTGTAGTAATCACACGGGAGTTCAAGAGCTGAATGTTGATCTCCCCTCTCCCTGCAGGACGAAAAACAATTCCAGTCTCAACGGGCGCTGCTACGCGAACATGGCTGGCGTTTCTTGTTGCGGCTGTTGTTTTTGCCCGATACCCGAAAGTCGGAGGGTTGTTGCTGACTAGCTTTTTGTCATATCGCAGCGGCTGACTCTGTTGAGCTTTGACAATTCCCCCACGTTTCACCTCGGCATCTTTGCTACCCCATGCTTCTAGCCTCGCAATCATGTCTGGAAGTTACACAACAATTGCTCTGCTTTCTGGTGCGGTGAAATCGACCAAAATTACTACAGCTTTTCATGATGGATGTAATCACGCCGAGGATATCCTCGGTTCCTTGGGCTGCTGCCTTGATCAATGACCCGAATTGGAAGCTTGTCAGCACTTTCTCGCGCACACCAAAGTCCTCAGGAGAAGACGGTTTCTTCGGTAAAACGCTCAAAACAGATTCTACAATACGGACCTTTCTATCATTCAGACCAAGTCAAGAGACGGAGGGCGATCTTCCATTTTTAGAGACCAGGACAATTCTTGATCTAGGACCAGATCTCGATGGATATCCTCAGACTGCGCATGGCGGGCTCCAGGCTGCGCTAATGGACGAGCTCTGCGGCGTGATCGTCACGCAGAATAGAGATGCAAAGGTGGAGAAGGCGCAAAAGCTTGGACAGGCTGTCAAGGTCCCGGACTATTACACGGCTTGTTCGTTACCTTAGCTATGTTAGTTCCGCACATGAGCTAATCGTGAGCAGACTTAAACACGACCTACAAGAAGCCACTACCGACACCTGGACTGCTCTTATGCACTGCAAAGATCGAACGGACAGAAGGGGTCGACCGGAAAATCTTCATCCGTACGACACTTGAAGACGGCAATGGTACTGTATATACGATCGGTGAGGGGTTATTTGTAAAACTTGCGGTAAAGCTATGAATGCCTCGAGACAGGTTACGCGGGTTGAATCCAATGTGTGTTGACATGACTTTGCTAGTGGTACCAACCTTGCTCTTGCGTTATTGAATCCCCAGCATTGCTCGACATATACCAGGTTGCCTCGTCTTGCTGCAACCACGAGGTCACCCAAAAGTTTGGGTCGCTCTGCAAGGAGGTGCGCCTCTCGCGTGGAAATCTGTCATACGATTTACGTATCGGCGGATTCTTTGTGCAACCCGGCAGGATGCAGCTCGCCTTCTGACAAGTGTCTATGCGTGAAGTGACATTCAGCACTTGGACGAGCAATACCCATCTGCGCGACATCTTGCAGCGAGCGGAAAACACCGTGGACGTCATGAACTCACGACACCGACGGGGAGGCAAAGCACAAGTCCGGTGTGCGCGCCGCCGCTTTCTCCAGGTTACTGCAGAGCCGACCGACTTTGGCCGAGGTCACAAGTCTTTGAACATGCCTGACCGCTCGAATCTTACATCAACTTCACTGTCGAACTTTGGTACAGTGTGGAGCACTTCGGTGCATTTCTGCCTGTGCTGGCTGTGGGCAGATCACCTGAAGTGGAGGGTTGGGTTGCAACACATGACTGGACGTGTCGGAACCCACTTGAATTATCCTACCCTGACCCTGTGATCTGCTGTTCTTGCATGACCCTTAGCTTAGGCTCCGCTATGCAGGATCTGGGGTAGTATGTGAGGCGCTTGCGACATATCTGGGGAAGTGGAAGAGGCGCTTGTAACGTTGCAATCTCCGGCGCACACGATTCTGGGCACTTCTCAACCTCAGAACAGTAGCTGGCCCGACCTCTTAATTTACGCAAAATCCTCGGAGACGATTCGATAGGGAAGCTGGTTGGAGAAATTGTATTTTTGATGTTCTCGTCCAATGTGCTGCAAGAGTCCACGCGCCTGGTTTAGCCGGTACTAGCACCCGGCTTTCAAAGTGCCTTCGGCAGACATGCCTCTTAATAGGTAGGTCCCAGGAATGCACTTCTGCGGAGCACGACTTTGAAATTTGTGTCTTGCGACAGTCTCACACGACGCACTACCTGTGCCCCAGTTCAGACAGACTCGGCACTGTAAAAAGGTGTACTAGAAACCGGTAGGCTAACTTGACCACGCGCTTGAGGCTTACGCTTCTGGAAGTCATCATAGGGCGGCTTGGATGCACTGCGACGCATGGCCCTCCTACTAAGACTACTCCACATTGTGGCGCTGTCGCCGAGACGAACGGTGAACTTGGGAAATTGGACCCTCATGAAGACGGGGCCAATGGTAAAAGCATGCCTACAGGTCTCGCACCGGCTAACGTACGTCACATGCTTTTGCTGGCGTTGCTTCATGACTAGAAGGCGCTGCACGGAACTAATATGTGTAGGGCCGACCCGGTGACCACTACTTTTCTGGGCTAGCCGACAATCTTGCATTCTCTCCTACTACCTCTACTATACCACCGGACTATCTACCAGCGATCTTCAGTACCGCATTTGTAGCCCTATGTTTCGGAAATGAAGCTCTATGCGGATTAGATCGTAGCCTAGCCCGACATGCGCGATCACACTGGATATGGCATTGTCAGAGGCAAAGTCACACTACCCTGCCCTCCAAGATATCCCCTACAAGGGTTTTCTTTTAGGGGAAGGTGATGGATAACCGCCCTACCCCAGATTATGCCATTTGAACTAGGCGGTTCCAACCATACAAAAAGACGCAAGACATGGAGCCACCCAAATGGCCGCATGTGTAGTCGCGCACCAAGAGTGCAAACCATCACTCCGTGTGACCTTTGAGCGGGAGCCAGTAAGGAATCCTGACCGGGTCCTGCCTGTTTGTGAGCTGCTCCGGGGAGTGTTCATCCTCGATCCACCCGGTGTAGTGAACGTCGCGTTTACACGATGATAAAACCGGGGCTACAAGGAATGTGTTGACAGAATACTTAAATAGAGAGCATCACCTGCCTTTGAGACATTCCCATCTCTACTACGCTCTACATTTCCTTGTATAAAGTGTCCTTCAATTCACTTTGCTGCTCAATCGGAAATCTGCTGGTCTGAAGTTCACGAGCATGCGTTTTTCTTCTTTGCTCGCCTGCCTAGGTGCAGTCGGCATTCAAGCCGCTGCTATACGTACGAAGATGTCTTCCGCTTTACAACTCCTGGTTACTGACACTTTGTAGCATTCCAAAGGCGTGTTGATAACACTACCGACAGTGGAAGTCTTGATGCTGCTCAAGCTGCGGCTGCTATAGTCGATGGCTACTGGCTAAACGATCTCTCCGGCAAAGGCAGAGCCCCTTTTAACAGCAACCCGAACTACAAGGTCTTCCGAAATGTCAAGGATTACGGAGCGAAGGGTAAGCAATTTTTTTTCACATTGATCTTGAGGATATAACTAACCGATTTGTAGGTGACGGTGTCACTGACGACTCTGATGCCTTCAACCGTGCCATCTCTGACGGCAGCCGTTGCGGCCCATGGGTTTGCGACTCGTCAACTGACAGCCCAGCTGTTGTTTACGTGCCTTCTGGAACCTATCTCATCAACAAGCCCATCATCTTCTACTACATGACTGCTCTCATCGGTAACCCCCGCGAACTTCCCGTCCTCAAGGCTGCATCTTCACTCCAAGCTCTTGCTCTGATCGACGGAAGCCCCTACAGCAACCAAAACGGTGAGCCCGGCTGGATCTCAACCAACTTGTTCTTGCGCCAAATCCGCAACTTGATCATCGATGGCACTGCTGTTGCACCAACATCGGGTTTCCAGGCTATCCATTGGCCCGCCTCTCAAGCCACCACGATCCAAAATGTCAAGATCCGCATGACACAGGCGTCCAACTCTGTTCACGCTGGTATCTTTGTCGAGAATGGATCTGGCGGTCATATGGCCGACCTCGACATCACCGGTGGTCTGTACGGCATGAACATTGGCAATCAGCAGTTCACCATGCGTAACGTCAAGATCTCCAAGGCTGTCGTCGGTATCTCACAAATCTGGAACTGGGGCTGGCTGTACTCTGGTCTCCAGATCAGCGACTGCGGCACTGCTTTCTCCATGGTTAACGGTGGCTCTGCTGGCAAACAGGAGGTTGGCTCCGCCGTCATCATCGATTCTGAGATTACCAACTGCCAAAAGTTTGTCGACTCAGCATGGTCGCAGACCAGCAACCCTACCGGTTCCGGCCAGCTCGTCATTGAGAACATCAAGCTCACCAACGTTCCCGCTGCTGTTGTCAGCAATGGCGCCACTGTCCTCGCTGGCGGCTCTCTTACCATCCAGACCTGGGGTCAGGGCAACAAGTACGCACCCAACGCATCTGGCCCATCCAAGTTCCAGGGCGCCATCAGCGGTGCCACTCGTCCCACTGGTCTCCTCCAGAACGGCAAGTTCTACTCCAAGTCGAAGCCACAGTACGAGACTCTCAGCACTTCAAGCTTTATCAGTGCCCGCGGTGCAGGTGCAACCGGTGATGGTGTCACTGACGACACACGCGCCGTCCAGGCTGCCGTCACTCAGGCCGCGTCTCAGAACAAGGTCCTCTTCTTCGAGCACGGCGTCTACAAGGTCACCAACACCATCTACGTTCCCCCCGGCTCCCGCATGGTCGGTGAGATCTTCTCCGCCATCATGGGCTCTGGCAGCACCTTCGGCGACCAAGCCAACCCCGTCCCCATTATCCAAATCGGCAAGCCCGGCGAGTCCGGCAGCATCGAGTGGTCCGACATGATTGTCCAGACCCAAGGCGCAACCCCAGGAGCCATCGTCATCCAGTACAACCTCAACACGGCCCTTGGCTCCGGTCTCTGGGACGTCCACACCCGCATCGGCGGCGCAAAGGGAACCAACCTCCAAGTCGCCCAGTGCCCCGCGGTCCTCGGCCAAGTCAAGCCCGAATGCTTCTCTGCGCACACCAACGTGCACGTAACTAAGGGCGCCAACGGCGCCTACTTTGAAAACAACTGGTTCTGGACCGCCGACCACGACCTCGACGACGCAGACTCGACCCGCATCAACATCTACACCGGCCGCGGCTTCCACGTCGAAGCAAACAACGTCTGGATCTGGGCAAACGGCGCAGAGCACCACACCATGTACCAGTACCAATTCAACGCCGCCCAAGACATCTTCGCAGGCTACATCCAAACCGAGACCCCCTACTTCCAACCCACACCCATCGCACCCCTTCCTTACGTCTCCTCTTCCAAATACTCCGACCCCGTTTACTCCTCCTCGCAAACATCAGCCTGGGGCCTCCGCTTGCTCGACGCAAAAAACGTACTCATCTACGGCGGCGGCCTCTACTCCTTCTTCGACAACTACGACGTCGGATGCTCTTCTCCCACCGCCCCCAACGGCTTCCGCGACTGCCAGACCCGCATTCTGAGCATCGAGGGATCGACGAGTGTCCAGGCGTTTGGATTCAGCGAGGTTGGTGTCGAGTGGATGGTTACGGCCGCTGGTCAGGATAAGGCGAATTGGAAGGATAATCTAAGTGTTTATCCTACTACCATTGGGTATTTGAGCTATGGGTTTTAAGATGGTAAGTGAGGGGGGAAGGGAAGATGGGGTTTGGTATATATATATGTTTCACTTCTTTGGTTTGTGGGACAGGGGAGATTGCAAACGGTACATAGATGATGGATATGAGACATGACAGCGTTCTTTTTTTTTTGTAGTTATCATTTTTTTTCTCTTTCCTTCGGGTCACCACTTACGGTCGCTTTCTCATTTCGCATAGCCAACTTCTCATTTGCACATATCTGGCAAAGAGAAGGAAAGAAAAAAAAGCTTTACGTTGGTTGTTTTTATAGCAAAGACAAGTTAACGGGGAAAAAGGGCGAGCTTTCTTGGTAGCGAAATACAATTGTTTACAACAAAAAAGGTGTTCCTACTGCTGCTATATAAGCATTTGCTATCAACGTTGTATTCCTTTGGGATGACCAAAAGGTAAATTACCATCTGCCTTTTCCAACAAAAAAAAGCATATCACGTGCACCTAAAACGCCCGAGTAAAGAAAAAAAAGAAAGAACAACGAAAAGTTTGACAACACAGAAACAAAAGCAAAGGAACATACAGAACCACGTCGTTATGTGCGACTTCCACATATACCAAAAAGTAAAAAAGCAACAATCATAACGATGACGAATATCCTTTCATATATATGACCAGAGAGATGCGAGTTCGCGATGCCAGCATGAAAAATGGGCGCCCCTCTCCATATCTTTCTCTTTCCTATATTTCCCGATGTACGTGGAAACAAGAAGGTATAGTCTCGAAGGATAGATAGGAAATAATAAAAGAAAAAAAACATTGGAAGCGTTTGCCCTACGATGACAACGACAAGAGCAGAAATAGCGAAAGAAAGTTGCGAAGACAGCGATTATTCAAGGAAAAATCAACGAAGAAAAGAGTGCGCAGTCGAACGCCGGGAGTTCCCGAATATTCACAATAGCAACAACATAAAGGAAAAAAAAGAGAACGTAGCAGTCATTGTTGACAAAAGGGGTTATATGCATCACTGTAGGCGCTTTCGCTTGCGTGCATCATCTGGGTCGTCTTCATCATCGCGTTCAGCGGTCTCGGCGGGATTGAGGAGTGAGTGCACGTTAGAGGCCATACTGGACCGTCTTGTAGGTGGGCCAGGCGTATCGATGCCCTTGAAGGGGTATCGAGCGCCCGGAAGTGTCCAGCCACTATCGGCACTAAGAGTAGATGGGACGGGGTCATTTGATCCAGGGGGAGTACCATGTCTTGACGGCACTTGCCGTGGACCACGGGGTAGTTGGTAGGACTCTAAAGCGTCACGGAGTTGTTGGTCTCCGCCTCCGACAGGGGGCCTATGTGGTGACGAGGGCCACTGGGTAGAGTTGTGACCGGATGCATAGGGCGAGTGAAGCGGAGCATTCGACTGCTGTTGCTGCTGCGGCTGCCAGCCATGAGTACGGATATCTGCCGAGGTGTGTCGCCTATAAAGGTTATAGGGTGGAGAAGAGCTGTTTGCTGCCAGATTGCTTCCCAATGTAGCACCAGATGCCGGCTGTTGGATAGCAGGCGGCGCTGGTGGAGGTGGAGGCGGGGGTGGGGGTGGCTGGTGCGAAACTGGGGTCCTGGCGGATGATGGAGAGAAATTACCCGCGCCTATTGAGCCGTACCGTCGCGGAGATATGGCGAGATGCGCCGGAACCGGGGGCTTGTATGGCGCTTGGCGTGAAACGCTCGCCAAGGAGCCTCGCCTTGATTCTGACATATTGTCTTGTGGCATCTGCCGAGGTGAAAGCGGTGGGCCGTTATTGCTATCTACTTGCATGAAGTAGGATTGCCGTGCGGAGAGGGGTTCCTCAGGTGCTTCGAGTGCGCGGAGCATGTCAGTCTGCCGACTAATTTCACGCTGCATCATGGCGACTGGAACAAGTCAGCACAAGTGTCGCGCAATTAAGGTTTAAGTGCAGATGCATACCGTCCCTATGGATAGGGTTTTCCGGGTCTGGCACCATTGCCATAATGTAATTTGCGAGATCGTGATTCCACTAATCGGGACATTATTAGCCAGTGCAGATCCAGTCTAGACACATTTGACGTACCTGGTGACATCGCATCATGCCCTCTGCGAGAACTAAGCTCTTTTGATTCAGGTAATTGCATGTTTCTTCGGAGCGCTGCATGCGCGTGTGCATGTCGTACAGGCTATGCTCCAGGTTCTGTAGGCGTGACTCGGTTGGGTCGGGCATTGGCTCGACTGGCTGACCAGCGGGGGGACCCTGGGGCAGCTTTGGCGTAGAGAAGGAGTCACGATGGATGAGTGCGTGTCGCGAGGCACGTCGCTTGATTTCTCGCAGGCCGACCAAGTCGCCGCGCTTAAAGTTGCCATTTCCGTGCTTGAACTCCCATAACGGAGTGTCTGGGGATCCGGTGTGGAAAACGTCACTCACTGCAGTGACAGGGTTAGCATGTGATGGAACAGAAAAAAGGGGACAGAAGCACTCCGACACGGACCTTTGTGAAAGCCATACATGTTCAATTGGCGAACAAATGACGAGATATTGGTATGCTTGAAATAGGACCTGGGCAAGGCGGGTTAGATTTCGTCGAAAAAAGGGCCATAGCTCCCGGTGGAACGTACGATAGGACTTTTGAGAATTCGCTCGAGGGCGACATGACGAAGCTTTCGTTTGTGCTGGCCCAGGAGATGAGATGCTGGATGCTCTGGTCTTCAAGCATGCTGCTGGCGGGTTAGTGTCGGGGCGCACATGGAAAGCATCAGGTGATATGGAGGGCGCACGCACTTGTACAGCTTGTGTATGAAGGCGGTTTGGACGACCTTTGGCTGCTGGGCGGCGGCAGCAGCGCCCACGGCTGGGGCGGCGGTTCCATTGGGCGACGTGTTGCCCGAGTCGGTGGTTCCTTCTCTTTGCGCGTGGGATTGCGCCTGGGACTGGAAGGGGCCTTGGGGAGTGCGATCCGTGGCGGGGGGGCCGTTGATGGCTGGGGGGCCCATGGCGGACGAGGTCGAGGGCGTCACGTCCATGGGGTCTCTCGGGGGCACGAGTGTCGAGGCGGACGAGGGCAGAATGGGTATGGACTTGTGGAGTTTGGGATTGCGTGCATCGGCGGAGAAGGGCGTGGAGCGGGCCTCGGCGACCGAAGCCATTGCTTGGAAGGAGTGGGGAGAGGGAGTCGAGGCTGCGCAGGGTGGTTGCGCGTGGGCTGGCGTGGGTGGTGTCGAGGTTGTTGCAATGTTGGTCGGGGTGAAACGGGTGGGATTGCAGATGGGCGACGAGGCAGCTCAGCAGCGTTTCGCACAGAGTCAGTGCGAGAGCGAGACTCGACACAGAGGCAGGCGACGCAGGGACCCGGAGCTGCAGTGCGGGCGGCGAGGATGCTCGGTGGGAGGCCGGGGCGAGGGCAAGCAAGCACTTGGGTCGAGTCGAGGCCTGAGGGGGGGGAAGGGCAGGACAGGACAGGACAGGACAGGACAGGACTTGTTCAGCCAGCGAGGGCGGTGCTAGTGCATGGGCGAGGCGGCGTGGAATTTTGGTTCCAGAAAGGTCGGCATGGCAGACGGCGGCTCCTTTGTCGATCGGGAGCGGCCGCCGCTGTACTTAGCAGCAGTCGGATGGGAATAGGAGATGGGGAGCGACCGAGCGCCGCGTCCAAGCGGCCTCGCCTACTACTGAGCGGCCTCTGCTACGGTGCATGCGCATGTGCTTCACGCGACGGAACGGGAGCGCTGCCGCAGAACCATGGCGGATCCCAAGGCTGATGCACTGAAACGCCGTCGACAATCTGGCGAAAACACCAGCCGTTTCCGGTGCGGGGTCGGCGAGGGCCAAGTAAGTATGTACATGCTCTGTTGTATTATTATTCTTGTTATTACTATCATCTGTCTAGTAGTATACGTATGCATCATGTACGTACGTACTGTGCTGTGTAAGTAGTATGTATCTATGTAGCATGTAAGTAGTATGGCTGCATGCATGCGTCTACCATGCAACTATCTATGTACCACCGCCATCGCTCTACTACTACTACACCTTCACCTTCACCCACACCCACACCCACATACACTACATATGTACGTGCATGTCGTATGTAAGCATCTGTCCTGCACCTCTCCTTCCTTCCTCCACTCCCCTCCCACTCCCCCCTTCCCTCTCTCCCCGTCGCCACACCTGCTGCCTGACTCGCCATGGCTGCCCCGTGCTCCCTCCCTCCCCCTGCCAAACGTCACCCGCCGAACCCTCGACTCCATCCCCCGTCCCCGTCAGCTCTCGACCAACCTTCCAATTGCCCCTCTTGACTAATCCGTCCATGGTCATCATGGCCGATTTCGTCCAAACCTTCACCCGTTTCAATCACGCCCAGAGACAGCATGCCCTGGCCCTCTTGACGGCAGAGCTGACTCCCCACGAGTGGAGGTACCTCCATGCTCTGACCGGCTCCCGCTCATTCAAGTTTGATATCATTGGCCGCCTGCCCATCGAGTTGGTCGCTCACATCTTCACTCACTTGGATCCCGCCGCCCCTTATCGCTTCCAAATAGTCTCAGCCCGCTGGCGCCATATTCTTCAAAGTCCTTCTGTGCTCACTGCCGGCCTCAACTCATGGTATCAGGGTACGGCGAATCCCAAAGACTTCGAACATGGCACTTTACGCCAGTGCGCAGCCAGGAGAATCCACCGCTTCCGTACCGGGAGACCACTCGGCATTTACAAGATAACGTCAGACAATCGAATAGCCCGTCCCAGCCTGCGTGGTGACTACCTTGCATGGCTGTCCGGGACCCCGCAGACATCGCCAATACGTGTTGCCCATATATTCCATCTACACGATTGGAAAGTAGGCCAACTAGCCGGAGAAGCACGTGAACAACTTATTGACCTGGTGCTTTCGGACCAAATCGTGGTGCTTGTCACTGCTGCCAACGTGTGTTACGTCTACGACGTGGCCACCCTCTCGCACCGAAAGAGATTCACGGTGCCTTCCGCAAGCTACCTGCAGAACGTGACTTGTCGTCGGAGTACCGTAGCCTGCCTTGCCTCGCTTGACATGCACATATCCGTCTTCATCTGGGACTACAATACACAGCGGGGAACATCGTTCATCATTAGCCATGACTCTGACATATTTCTTGGCACGCACGGCCCGAGGTGAGTGCCATGGATTGCCTGCTACTACCACTACCTTTGCCAGACAGGAATATCTATTGCAGCAGCCGGCTCAGGCCTTGCCCATGCAGCACAGCTACAAACTACAAGTGACAGCATGCACAGCTAACCAGTTCTCTAGCGGATTGCTACACATAGTACCTCTCTTACAACCCGAGAGCGAGACAATCATCCTCATGTTCGTCATGGATACCCCTACAGAAACACCAAACCAATCCCTGGTTGCATGTGCCACATACACTTTTCGGGGCGATTACATTAGCTCTTTCTCTCCACGTCTTCCAGAGCTCAAACCACTTTTGGTTTGGTATGGCGTAACGCCCTTTGTCCCAGTAGACGATTCAGGCAACGTCTTTGCGGCACGTGTGGACGCAAGGAATCCAAACTCACAACTAATTAACCCTTCGATTGCCTCTCTACTCCTTAGATTCGATACACAGACCAACGACTTGAGAGTATGGGAAGACCCGATATATCACAGTAATAGCCCCCGTGGCATTGACAACTATCGATCTTCTTGGTGGAAGGATACTTGTTATGGATTTCATCCGTCCATGGAAACCTTAAATATCATCACCTACATGGGTACCCAAGATAAAGCAGCCTGCACACCAATGACTTTCGATCCCCACAGCGAAGTCACAAATGTCGATATTCCTACAGTGCCTTTGATGGTCAATGAAAGGTATGTCGTCAGAGTAATGGCTGAAAATATATATCTGCTGTGTTTCCACGAAAGCTTCGTTCGGCCAACAACAGGAAACTTCTCTTTCAAGCACGGAACGATTCAAATCTCGAGTTAGTATGCTCACTGGCTTCTGTCAATGTGAACAGGGACATGATTCTTGAAATATTATATGGTCACCCAGATATCCTTGCAGGCGTGATGGTCGTTGTGTGGAAGTCTTGTAGTGGTCACGTTACCATTTTTGTTGGCGACCACTGGCACTACTTCGCCACCATAAAAAACTAGAGTTAGACTATCACCAAGATTGCTCAGCAGAAGCAATGGGAGGCGAATTTTAGACCTGTCATGCTACCACTAGTGTTGTTTTCCACTCTTGACAGTGTGTCGGAGTTTTTGTTTGGGTGGTAAAATAATCATACAAGCAATTGCCTGCATCAAACGCCCTGTGGTCACCTGATTGGCTCCTGATATAGCGCGGGGCACAGGGAAACCCCACCCATTGAATTTCGGCCTTCGCCGCTCTAACCTTGCCTACCTAAGTAGGTAACTATTTTGACTGCTACCGCGGCTACAGACTTTTTTTTTCCTTTATTTTCTCGAGAACAATTTTCGCCGCTTGTCTACGCCTTTCTCTTGACATTTCGATATCCAGTTACAAGACCAAAGGCAATTTGAACAATCCGCGACAATGGTTGAGAAGGTTTACGTCACGTACAACCAGGTAAGTGGCTGCTCATGTGCAACCATGCACCCCGCGCATGCCCACGCTCATGCGCTTCCCTTGTATACTTGTGGGCAGGCAAGGATAGTTCATGAGTGCTTACTTCCGAGAGTCGCACGGTCTTTGTGTTCTTGACGAGCGCAGCATGCGCACAGCAAGACCTTGGTCAACGTCTCCAGTCATGTCGTTGTGGTACTGAGTCGGAGCGCAGCACTCTTAGGTTCCAGGTTCTAGCCAGACACTGACATATACTCTCCACAGGTCCACAAGCTCTGCCAAGAGGCAGCTGACAAGATCCTTAATGAGTTCCAGCCCAACCTCATGATCGCTATTGGCGGCGGAGGCTACGTCCCTGCGCGCATTCTGCGGTATGCGCTCACACTCTGTTTGAACCTCACAGCACACGAGCCTAACATCCCCACCCCAGATCTTTCCTCAAGAAGCCCGGTAGCCCCAACATTCCCATTCAAGCTATCGGTCTCTCCCTCTACGAGCAGCTTGGCTCAGGCCCCGATTCCGAAGTCGAAACCCCCGGCACAAAAGTCACACGCACACAATGGCTAGACCTGTCCTCGCTCGAGATGGCCAACCTGATTGGCAAGAACGTCCTCATTGTCGATGAGGTAGACGACACCCGCACAACGCTCGAGTACGCCGTCAGGGAGCTGGAAAAGGACGTCGAGGCAGCCGTCAAGAAACTGGGACGCGAGGGCGAGAAGACCAAGTTCTCCATCTTTGTTCTACACAACAAGGACAAGGCGAAGAAGGGCCAACTGCCCCAGGAAATTCTCCAGGGCCGTTACATTGCCGCCAGGACCGTAGGCGATGTTTGGATCAACTACCCTTGGGAAGCTACGTACGTTTTATATACCGCATATGTAGATTTGGCATGGACAGACCCACTAACATATATCTGTAGCGACATTGACGAGCACGACCGCCACTCCAAGGAGGCAGAGTCCAAGTAATAGACGACGCAGCCATTCAGTGCACGCTTCAGCGAATAGATATACCCGGACTGACGCGGATGGAAGGGGGGTGTTGGACATGACGAAGGGAGAAAAAAAAGCATAAATGATTTGGCATCGGGGCACTAACGTGCAGGGACCTATACAGGAGTTGAAAGGGAAACGGCGATATTTGAAGCCATTTAAGGACTAGCCTTATGAATGAGGTACGATTGAAGTTGGTAACGAAAGCAATCCAACTTGTTTGAATGACATGATAAGTGAAAGAATCAGTCTGCTTGAATTGTACACAGCATTTCTTGTTGATTAGTACAGGGTATCTTATCGATATTCTATGCTAGTACATGCCCGTCATCGTACGACATTGCCTTTCACTGCCCCGCCTCGGCCCTCTGCGGCGCCCACCCCTTAAGCCAACTCCTCGCCCTATCCAAATCGCCTCCCTCAGCCTCAAGCGCCGCAACACACCATTCGAGCGCATAACCCCCCTTGCCCTCTATCCCCTTCTCCGCCGCCATCATCTCCGCCAGCCTCCTGCACTTTTGCGCGCGCTCATCGACGCAAAAATGGAGTGGGGTATCGTACCCCTTTCCATCCATACCCTGCAAGAAAGGTTTGACTAGAGGAATGGCATCTTTGGTTGCAACGGACTGATCCGGTTGGCCGAGATTCTTGCGGCCAGAGCGACAATATTCGTTTTTGCACCAGGGTTTGGCGCAGCCGGTGAGGAGTTGGCTTAGGTAGCGGCGTTCGATGCGGCGGCGGAGGGCTTTGCCTTCTGGGTCGTGGAGGGAGACGTATAGGGGGCCAAAGCATGTGCTGCAGAGTCCGATGTCGTTGCCTGGGCCCTGGCCTTTGCGGGTTCCCGCACGTGTATCGCCGTTTTTTGCTGCGCCGTCCTGCGTGCGCCCGCAATTCACGTTGCGGCAGAGGCGTGGCGGTGGGCGGGATAGGCGCTCGAGATCGTGGTGGCGGAGATGCGTGTCCATGTCTCTGAAGCGGATGATTTTGGCGCACAAGTGGCATTCTGTAGTGCGGCCTCCGTCGGCGAGTTCGTGGGGGGTTAGACCTGAGAGGAGGAGTTCGGGCGATTGATCGTTTGGATCGCCTTCTTGCGCGACTTGCAGGTGGCAGAAGCGGCAGAGGATGAGTTTCGCTGGGCACAAGGTTGTTTTGTGGTGGGCGAGGGTGGGGAGGGAGGGGAAGGGGAGGGAGCATGCGGTACAGGTTTGCGGGGTGTGGTAGTATGCGTCGTGTTTCTGGTGGCTGAGGGGCGTGTTTCCTGTAAAAGTGTCATGGGGGCAGTGCCAGTGGGTTTCGTAGGCTTTTGAGCGCTTTTGGAATACTTGGCCGCAGCCTTGGGGGCAGAGGATGTTGTTTCGCAGGCAAAAGTTTTCGTGGAGGAATAAGGAGCCTTTGGGGACGATTTGCTTGCAGTTTTTACAGATTACTTCGTCTTCTCCAACTTCGGGTGAACCTTCAGTCTTGCTTTCGACTTCGGCCTTTGGATCGAATATTGAGACCCTCAGGCGGAAGGGCTTCGGTGTGGTGGAGGGTGATGCGGATGGATATGCGTGCACTGAGATCCATATTGCTTCTGCTTCTTCGAGCTCGATGTTTGTAGGTTGTAATCGTATGCGTTTGGGGTATTGACTAGACAGATCTGCAAAGACGTGCTCCTCTTCCCGAGGACGAACTCTCTGGCGTGAAGAAAAGGGGCTAACGAAAAGATCAATCTCATCTTCATCGTCAACCTCATCTAGCAAGATCTCCAACCCTTGAGATCGGTCCCAGGACGCTAACTCAAAGTCAACGTACTCGCCTTCGAGTATCTGCCCAGATTGTGCATTGAATATATCAACAGTGCCACCGGTTGAACTGCCTTGTTCAGTGCCAGGCGCACGGTGCCTCTTAGCTGCTATCCTCTTCAAAGTTTCATGTGCCTGCTCTTCGTTCAGAGGTTCAATATCAACCTCTAGATCCGTATCTACGACGCATATTCCCTCTCCCTCAGGCTTGAAGCCGTCGATCAAGAAGCGGAACTCCTCGCGTTTGCCGCCGACTCCTCGACCGCCATGCACGACTAGAATCTCGCCATTTGTCAACGTTGTAAAGTTGGATCGTAGATGTTCTTCGAGTAGCGACTTCCAGTCCTCGGGGTCGTAGCCTGCTTCCAGAGGCCGCAGCTTCACAAAGGCGCCCTTGGGTAGCTGCTTGGCATGCACGGTGATTTTGATAGCGGCGTCGCTATTGCTGCCACTGCCAAGTGTCTCGTCTACTCCGGTTTCCATGGTATGATCTCCATCTTTGTCATCATGTGGGCTCGCATTTCTCGAGGGCTCTGCAGATCGCTCTTGGATGCCCAAGGCCTCTTTCAGAAAGCTGCTCAGCACAATCTCGCCCTCTTCCGCCGAAAACTCGCGAATGCCTGCGTGTACGGCTCGGCCGTTATCCGGGTTTACCAGACGGAAGGTAAGAGGGTGGGGTAGTTGCTGGAATCGGTCCTGTGCTTGCGCCCGCGCATGTCGCTCGGCGTTGAAGGTATATGGATTGAAGGGATCGAAAGCGGTCAAGTGGGGTTGGTTCGCATCGACATGGACTACGGGTGCAGCAGCAAGCAGCTGTTCTAGCGCTGAGGGCGGCAGGAGGACTTTGTCGCCAGGAAGCGCATTTCGGGTTGCACTAGCGAGTTTGTACTGGCCGGACCATTTGAGCTCTGCTGCTGCGGGGTCTATCTCGGGATTCATGGCGGAGGGGTATCGTAAAGAAAAGAAAAAGAGAGATGATGACAACAACCAGCAAGGACTCTACTAACACAACCCTACATGAGGCGGTGGCAGATGTGCACCAAGTCTAGTAGTAGTAGTTCTGTCAGTCAACGACGGCTGACATATGCGGCTCTGCTCGAAGCTTCGGTGATGAGTGGCGTCATAGCTTACCTCTGCTAGTAGGCGTAGGACTGACTAGTTGAGCAACTCCGAGCCGCGATGCGATGCGATGCTTATCGATAAGGCGGCGACGCGCGTGGGAGACGCGTGCAGTGTGCGGCGTGCAGCGTGGGGAGGTTCCGGTGAATGGCGGGGAAGGACTCGTTTCAATTACATCTTTGGGCCCATCCACCTTCGGCCTTCAGTCTCTAGGCGTGCATTAGTCGCGAGGGGCTATGCAGTATTGCCGGTCACTACTCAATGTGCCTCCATGTTTCGATATGGCGATTCATTGCCGTAACTGGCCAAGGCGGGGCAGATAGCCCGTCTGGCAGTGTCACGGCGCCCGCTTGGGATGCCGCAGCAGCGGCTTGCTAATGTTTCCGGTGTCAAACACCTAAGCCTTTGGACACGGCCTTGGCTGCAAAATGTGTTCCAAGGCATGCTTCATCGCCGCCTGATCTTGCAGGTATCTGCGAATTGCTGGCTGTCCCCCCGCTTGGCAGGGTCTTGTATTTGCGATCGCCACAGGGGCCGCGCACCCCACGTCCGGCGCAACCCCAACCAACCTCTGCAGTGTCTCAACGTCCATTAGTCGATCCTCTTGCTCATCCCAAGCACCCTCCTGCAGCGTCAGATCAAGGGCACGTGCCCCCCAGTCTGGGCAACCTTCTTCGCTGTCATAAAGATTCGGTGAGTACCCGTCTAATCCGCCTGCCCAGCTTGCTTCTCTCTCTGCCCTCCCTTGACCTTTCGCCATGGGCCCGGCTACATTCACCCACGACCTTCCTACCTCCCTGGCGGACCTTCTCTCTAATACCTTAATTCTGCGTCAAACTGCCCCATACCTCCCCGTCTCTGCTCTCCGTAATCTGTCCCGGACCTCAAAGTCCCTCCATGCCATCATTCATTCCCCCGAGGCTTTCCGCTACCTTGATCTCTCAACCGTCAAGTCCGCCATTGTACCCTTTGAGGGCCCTCTGGACGTCGGCGGCGTCAATTTCCGTGCTAAACGCATGGATGAAGCCCTCACCGAAGATGACTTCTACAGCGGTCCTCTACGACACATCTTCAACAGGCTTGAAAAGATCCACGTCCTTCAGAATGTGCACACTTTGGTCCTAGACGGGCTCAGCGTAACAGCAGAGCTCGTCAAAGACCTGCTCACAGAAGAGAGGTTCAACGTACGCATACTCTCTATTCGTGAAGTCAAGAATTTGAACGAACGCAAACTCCAACAATACATGCGATATGCCGTACGTCCGTCAAGACCTGAGGGCACCCCTCGAGTCAAGGGCATCTATCTCTTTGGATCCCGCGATCCTCCTCCGCGTCCTGCATCGCCTCCGACAAAAAGGCAGCCGTCGCCCGTATCCAGAGGAGTGATGTCGTCAAGAGGAGCGCAGATTGGAGCACAGTGGAACGAGAAATCACAGCAAGCATTGGACGTTGCACTGTCACGGACAGAAGACAAATGGTACAAATCATCCGGAAAGATCATATCAAAGCGTCCCTCTCCGGAGTGGGCAGAGATACTCCAGGAGTGTGCCGGTATCATTGCTTTCGATGCCGTTCTTTGCAGAGGTCCACGCCACGACCCAAGCAAAGCGTACATTAGGGACCCTTCAGTTGCGGGAGCTCATCATCCAGCAGCTTTCCTTCGGCCTTCGATTGCCACTGTTGCCCTGGGACCATCTGGCTGTGAGACATGCCATTCCTCCCCTGAAGGACCAGCCGTGTTCGGTAGCTCGAGCCCGGCCCATCACCCACTACTGAGTCCCGTTCCGCTGCATGGCAGCACTGTCCGTGCTGCTCAGATACCACATACCCTTGACGGAACCGCCTCTCCGCCTCTCATAGTACGATGCGAAGACTGCCTCAGAGGTCGCTGGTGCGAGAGGTGTCACAAGTGGTGGGATGAAGATTGTTACGTGGTTCCAGCTACCGCCCAACGTACGGAATTGCAACAAACCGAGATTGTAGAGAACCTTCAATCCGACGGGACCACTCGAATGCTCCCGAAGCAAAAGACCAAGGTATTTATGGACCTCTGCGTGGAAGAGTGCCTGCCTTCAGAAATGATGGCTGGTGCTGGCAGCAACGGGATGTGGGGGTGAAACCCTACCTTGACGCGCGGGGAGCGAGATTACCTTGAGGCCGTTACGAAGTAGCTGGATTCCGGAACCTAGTCTCCTCTAGACTAGCCGTGGAGCCTGGTTATTGGATAATTGCAACCTGGAAATCGCCACTTGCGCGTCGAGGTATGTGCTCCGTCTATAGATAAGAAATAGGCTAACATGGAGACTCGCAGATTATCGGTGTGCGACGTGACTGTTTCGGCTGTGGCCATACGGTATGTACCCCTGTGCCCCGAATCTTATTATACTAATATCTGGCAGTGCATCACTTGCAAAGAACTCTTTATTCGGACCTGCAAGAAGTGCAACAATGAATATTGCCGTGAAGACAACGACGCTTCTTCTGACACCATGGTGCGTACACATCATGGCAAGGGTATTCTCCATACTGACTACTCCTAGTGTGACTGGTGCAACTACACTTCGCGAAGAACTGTAGAAATGTATTAAAATGCCCGAGTGACACTTCTAGGGACACTATGCCTGCTATAGGGCCACAGCCAGGTGCTGTTTATGATTGATGCGAGAATTCTGAATATGAATAATGACTCTCCTCTTGTTAGCAATATCGAATACCCCTCTCCACCAAAAGAGAACCAAATGAATAAAAAATTATACGAAAACGCTGCTTGTTAGACATGGTGATTCATCCTTGACTCCTAACAGGAGATTTAGCGTGCCTCTGAATTAGCGTAGACCTACCTTATTCGGCGTGTTGTAACCATGAGCTATGACTAAGCCAAATCGGCGAATGAAGACGGGAAAGCGCCGATGCACACGATGACATGTGGCTGTCGCATCTGAGCCGCAACACTGCGAACACAACCACTGCTTTCCTGGCATCCTGGCAAACAAACCCGCTACCCTTCTATCCATCCCGCTTTCGATGCGATCTGTCCTTGCAGCTCAATAGCCCACAGTGACGTCGACCGTTGCCCCACGTAATAACTTGAACCAAGGCTCCTCCGCGACAGCTCCGCCAGGCATCCTAATTACCCTCCTATTCAATTGACCCCCCTCGACACGTTTCCTCCCTCCAAACACCGCGCCCACGATCGAAGTTTCGCAAAATGGCCCAATACGGCTACGGACAGAACCCCCAATATGGTGCAGGCAATGCACAAAACCTCCAATTCTACTCCTCGTCCTTCTCGAATCAACCAGTGTCTGGGCACTCTACACCCTTTCAAGCAAACTATGGCGCGCCAGCGAGCCAGGCATATCCTTCTCAGTATGGCGCTGGGTTTTCGGCTCCAGGAGTGAGCGGACAGATGGGAATGGGTACATCAGGCCTACGTACAGGCTGGTTGGCAGCATTTGGCACAGAGGGGTATGTAAACAACGTTTCGACATGAAACCTTGCTAACAATGGGCAGATACGAAGGAGAACCCCCACTACGTACGCCGCGCCGAAAACCTGAGCATACGCGCAAGCTGACAAAACGCAGTGGAAGAGCTAGGAGTGAACTTTAAGCACATACAAATGAAGGTGGGTTGTGGGTAATACTTGCTTGTGGTGCTAGGCTAATACTGTGCAGACATTGGCCGTTCTGAACCCTTTCGGCCGTATCGATCAGCACATTATGGATGATAGCGACGTAGCTGGCCCGATTCTTTTCTTCTTAATATTTGGCACGTCGTTATTGGTATGCAAGGCACGTCGTTTCATGGAGAGCATGAGCTAACTGCTGTTAGTTGTCTGGTAAACTCCACTTTGGTTACATATATGGTATGTGTATTTGCTCTGTGTATATGCGGTAATTGACAATATACAGGATTGGCATTTGTAGGCACCATCCTACTTCACCAGATCCTTTCTCTCATGTCCCCTCCTGTCAACACGGTTGAGGCGACACCTGGAGATCATGGTCACCCACATGGGTCGCACCTAGGTTCCTCATTGACCTTTCCGCGATCGGCGTCCGTCCTAGGTTATTGCCTGCTCCCTCTCGTATTGGTCGCCATTTTCGGAATCATTGTCCCACTTGACGGGTTGTTCGGATATCTTCTTACGAGCCTGGCAATCACATGGTGCTCGTACAGTTCGAGTTCAATGTTTACCGTTGTTGGTGAGTTTGCTTTTAAATTCTAGATAATGCATATGCTAACTAAGTCACAGGCCGCATGACATCAATGCGAGGCTTGGTAGCATACCCCATGGTTCTCTTCTATGGAAGTTTTGGTATCATGGCCATCTTCAGCTCACGGGGTACTGGACAACTGGCAAAGGCGGCAGCATCGTAGAGGAAGATGAGAATAGAGGGCTCAGCGACTTTTTGACAGCAAAACTTGTAGAATAAACAGTCAAGCATGTGTACTATTTTTGAGGATCAATATAAATACAAAACGTATCCAAATGTGGTATTACTATGTACATGGATGTGTTGAGGCGGGCAGCCAATCGGAGCGCGGATGACATACTTGGAGCGATGACGATGCGAACCCTGCACGAATTTGTTTCTCCCGACAATCTCCGCCACCCGTCGCATCTTCTTCAGCCCTGTGTATTCTTCCCTGCTTTTTCCCAGAAACACTTTTCTTCTTCTTTACATACAGCAATCAAAAATGGGTTGGTTTTGGGCAGACACTACATCCTCTGCGCCTGCTGTGCGCAATGCACCGCATCCAATGCCACGAGGCAGTATGGAGCCTCCTGTATGTATAACAACACTATTTGCATCTGCGCCTCTGACAATGCCTCCAGCCCGAATGTCCCATGCACAAGAAAGCCGCACCACCCGTCGTCGCAGAGAAGACATCTCAAAGCGCCTGCCCCTACGTCCCACCTGAGAAATCTTCTTCTGGTCCCTCCGAACCACCAAAGACCGGCCTACTCTCCCGCCTAAACCCCCTCAACAACATGTTCGCCGACCTCTCCAACGAACGTGCAGACAAACAAGTCCACAACCTCCCTCTGGAGCGCGAAACCTCCACCATCCCCAAAGGAGACGGTTCCCTCTGGGAATACCCCTCCCCACAACAAATGTACAACGCCATGCTCCGCAAAGGCTACACCGACACCGATATCACGGCCGTCGAAAGCATGGTCGGCGTGCACAATTTTCTCAACGAAGGCGCCTGGGCCGAAATCATGGGCTGGGAACGCCGCTTCTCGCGTGGCCTTGCCGAAGGCTATCAGATCTGCAAGAAGGGTGAGGACGTAGCGAATTTCCTGCTTGGCACCGCCGACGATCCGTTTGATACGACGACCTGGGATGACAAGGATATCCCGCCCCCAAAGCTACTCCGCTTCACGGGTCGGCCTACGGAGCCCACGCCCAAGTCGCAGATTCTGCAGTGGCTCGGATACGTCATGCCTGAGCAGTTTGGCACGAACCCCCCCTTCGATCGCCATGACTGGTTCGTTGAGCGGTGCAATGAGAAGGGGTGTAAGGAAGTCCGCTACGTAATTGATTACTATGAGGGTGCGCCTGAACCCACTGGTGAACCGGTTTTCTACCTCGATGTCAGGCCGGCGGTTGATGGACCGACGAGTGCGGCTGAGAGACTGATTCGGAGTGGCACGGATCTTTGGTGGAGGGCTTCTGGGGGTGTGACGAGGGAGTTGAAGAGGCTTGAGGCGGCGAAGAAGGCGAAGGAGGAGGAGTGGGCGGCTAAGAGTCGGCAGTACAACTAAGGGGGCGATGGGTTTAGGAGATGCATTTCACTGTGGCGTTTCAAGTAGGTGGAGTTGGGATGTATGATTATGATGGTTTGCGGGGATATGAGTTATGGGTTATGGGTTCCTTTTCTTTTCTTGTATGTTTGATTAGTAGGGCTTTGGGACGCTGGGTACCGGTTTTTCTTCTGCCTGTTTACATACCTTTTTTACTCTACTCTATTTCGAATTTTCGTATTCAATCATATTCAATAACGTCCATTGCTATATCGTAGGACACCCTACGCAACTATAGGTACTTTTTAAAGTCTACTTACCAGAAACACTAAACAAGAAGGATATTTATACTGAGCTTAAAGTAGCTTAGCTATAATCTATTACCAACGCTATATGTATAGCTAAATGGCTAGGTAGCTGTATAGCGCTTTGCGAAGCGCCCTAGGACACCTAAACCCTAACTTAGATTAGTAGTACTGTAGAGCTAGGCTTCAAGGCCCCAGCGTACAGCTTATATCAGCGAATACATCCAAGCATCAAAATCGCAGTCATCTTCCGATACGGCAATTGTGAAATTTTAAGAGGAACCGTAACGCACAACTCTAGCCAACGTGAAAGTTTGCATACCATAGCGATACACGATCACCCCCGCTCCACAAGCGCCACAGACCCGTCGTTAGTCCCTCGTCCAACCCATCACTTCTTCATACTTGGCGAGCATATCGAAAACAGATACATATACCCGTTTAGACGATACTAGCGCTAGATCTACATCAGCTTGCCCCCCCCCCAGCCACCTTCCCCGTCAACCCCCCTCCCTCTAGCGTTCATTTAAACAGGCACCAATCTAATGGCAACCCACTTCCCCCGTTCAATCGATACATACCACACCCTGGACGAAATAACAGCCCTGTGGCGCCAGTTCAACAGCGAACGAGCGGAGTGGACCACCCAGCAACACGAGGAATGGCATATATTCATGTATCGCCAGTGTCTCGCGCGCGAACGACGGTATGAGGGAAAATCGTTTTGGGAGTGTTTGGAACACACGGCATCGACTTTGATTAAGTTTTCTTTCGCTTGGCCTGCGATACTGCCTTTCTTGGATAGTATTTACAACGTCACAATGTGGGTTAGGGATCGTATGTATGAGTTCGTCTGCCCCCGCTTGCGGGATAACCCAACATCACGTTTCTTACGGCGGGGGGGGGGGGGGGGCGCTGTTCGGGTTGGTGTGGCTTGTGCTGTCGGCATGCGTGCTGGTGATGGCGATCGGGAGGTAATCAACAATGGGTGTTTAGGGGAATGGCTGTGGCATGGTTTGCTGGAATCCTGTTGGGTGGCGTGTTGCGGGTTTACAAAGCTTGGCTGGAATAGTTGATTGAATTCCGTTCTCTGTTTACAGCCGTACTACTCGTTATATAAGACACATTCCATCATGTCATACCAAATCATTAAACATACTATATAGTAAGTAAAAGATATATCCAAAAAAGGATAACTACGAAATAGGCTTAATAGCGTAGAGCTACCATCCTAAAAACATTTATTCTTCTAACTTATTAATTTTATAATATTAGGGAGTGTCTATGGTGTCCCGCTATGTAGAGACGGGCGTTACTTGTTCTTCGTAGCTCCTGTGCTGGACTCGATTCATACATAAAAAAGCATACTCCAAACTTGTAATGTTGAAAAATCTCTCTTTTTCATAACTATTTGTTGAATGATGTCTTTCATCTCATCTCATATCCTCCCGTGTCTGCCTCATTTTCGAGACACAAAGTATACACCTAGTACATAGCAACTTTCCACTATATATATATCTCTCTCTAAGAAATCAAAACGCCCTAAAAATGCACACAAAACCCCTAAGATCAATTGAAAAGAAAACGTCTCCGCCGACATTACTCCAGCACCGCCTTCAACCCAAACCAGAGCCATGTTGAAAAGCCACAAGGTATGGGTTTAACTCAAATAGAAAGGGTACAAAATACCCAAAAAAGGAGAGAACGCCGAAAACACCATATGCTGTGGTTGGTGTATTGTTGAAGTACTGGAAATCGAAAAAAAGAAAGGCATGTTTCCATGCCACCGACTCCCCTGAAAGAAAACTCGTTCATTCGTCGTCTTCGTCGAAAGGGAAAAGAACCACCGTCTTCACGTAAGAAGAGGTTTAAGTCGGGTTCGGCGCGGCGGCACCCGTGATATCGCTGTCCTCGCCCTGAACAGGGGCGCAAGTGCAGAAGAGATTTGTGTCACCGTACGCTGTATGATCGTTAGCCAAAATTTCCCTCTGCAAAACACCTAAAAAACTCGAAACAGAAAAAGGAAGACATACCATCATCCAACCTCGCCACCGAAGGCCAGAACTTCTTGTCCCTAAGATAACCCAGCGGATACGCCGCCTTCTCCCTCGAATAACTGCGGTCCCACTGCTCCCGAATAAGGTCCTGCTGCGTATGCGGGCTCATCTTGAGCACATTGCCGTCCCGGGGCTGCTTTCCCTCTTCTACATCCTTAATCTCCTGGCGAATAGAAATAAGAGCATCACAGAAACGATCAAGCTCGGCTTTGCTTTCCGATTCGGTGGGCTCAATCATGAGGGTGTTGGCGACAGGCCAGGACATGGTGGGGGCATGGAAGCCGTAGTCTTGAAGGCGCTTGGCGATGTCGATTGCTTCTACGCCGGCGGTTTCTTTGAAGCCGCGGACGTCGAGGATGAATTCGTGGGCGCAGCGGCCTTCAGAGTTTGTGTAGAGAATGGGGTAGTGGGGCTTGAGGCGGGAGAGGATATAGTTTGCGTTGAGGAGGGTGATTTTGGTGGCTTGGGTTAGGCCGAGGGCGCCCATCATCTTGATGTAGGCCCAGCTAATGGGAAGGATGCTAGCGCTGCCCCAGGGCGCGCCGCTGACGGGGTGGATGGCTTGGGAGCCACCCGTTTCGCCGCGGAGGTGGCCGGGGAGGAAGGGCGAGAGGTGCTCCTTGACACCGATGGGACCAACACCTGGACCACCACCGCCGTGGGGGATACAGAAGGTCTTGTGGAGGTTGAGATGGCATACATCGGCACCAATCTCGCCAGGCGAGCAAAGACCGATCTGGGCGTTCATGTTGGCACCGTCCATGTAGACTTGACCACCGTGTTGGTGGATAAGGTCGCAGGCCTCCTTGACGTTGGGTTCGAATACACCAAAGGTACTGGGGTAGGTAACCATGAAAGCACCAAGCTCGTCACTGTGCTTCTCGCACTTGGCCTTGAGATCTGCCATATCGAGATTGCCAGTGGCTTGGTCACACTTGATGGGCACAACGCGCATACCGCACATGGCAGCACTTGCAGGGTTGGTACCGTGAGCAGAGACGGGAATCAAGCAAATGTCACGCTTCTTGCCAGGTTGCTGCTCGAGATACTTGCTAATGACGCGAAGACCAGTGAATTCCCCCTGAGCGCCAGAGTTGGGCTGAAGAGAGACAGAGTGGAATCCGGTAATGTTAGCAAGATCGTCTTCCAACTGTGTGATCATCTCAGTGTATCCCTTGGCGCGCTCCAGTGGCAGGAATGGGTGTAGGTTGGAAACTGTGTCGAACGAAACGGGAGCCATCTCAGCGGTAGAGTTGAGCTTCATGGTGCATGATCCGAGGGGAATCATTGAGTGGACAAGCGAGAGATCCTTGGAAGAAAGGTGGTTAATGTAACGAAGAAGCTCTGTCTCGGAATGGTGAGAGTTGAAGACTGGGTGGGTCATGAACGGGCTGGTTCTCTTGAACGGTGCAGGAAGCTCAATATCAACTGGCTCGTTGAAGTGCACCTTGTCGCCCTTTCCAAACTTCCGGAATACTCCGAGCAGATTGGTGATAGTCTGAGCGGTTGTGGTCTCATCGACCGAGATACCAATGTGTTTGTCGTCGACCCTTCGGACAAGGAGTTCCTTCTTTTCGAGCTCAGCAATGATTCCGTCGGTGTTACCTCCAGTCTCTACAATGAAGGTATCAAACAAAACAGGGGAGTTGTCCATCTTTCCACGCTGACCAGTCTTGAAGCCGTTGTCGATGATAGCTTGTTGAATGAGGCGGGCCTTGGCAACGACTTGCTTTGCAATGGCAGTCAGACCGTTTGGTCCGTGGTAAACACCATACATGGCACTCATGTTGGCCAAAAGAGCCTGTGCGGTGCAAATGTTGCTCGTTGCCTTCTCGCGGCGAATGTGCTGCTCACGAGTCTGCAGCGCAAGTCGTGCCGCCTGGTTGCCGAGCCTGTCCTTGGAAAGACCGATCAAGCGACCAGGAATCTTACGCTTGTACTTCTCGTCGCAGGCAAAGAAAGCAGCATGTGGTCCACCGAAGCCCAGAGGCACACCAAAGCGCTGTGCGTTTCCGAAAGCGATGTCGGCGCCGAACTCTCCAGGGGGAGTGAGCAGTGTAAGAGCGAGGAGATCGGTGGCTACACTGAAGAGAGCACCCGTCTTGTGTACCTTCTCAGAAAGTCCGCGGAAATCGTTGACACCTCCGTCTGTGTCTGGGTACTGAGCCAACACACCGACGAGATCTTGGCCAATCTCCTCTACCCTGTTGCTGTTGTCCTTGAGAATGTCGGCAACCTCAATCTTGATACCGAAACCCTCGGCACGAGAATGCAGAACAGCAAGCGTCTGGGGGTGGCACTTGTCCGAGACGAGGAAAGTCTTGTTCTTGCTCTTTTGCTTGGATAGCGGCATGACGCCCATGGACATGGTCATGGCCTCGGCTGCGGCAGTGGGCTCATCGAGAACTGATGCGTTCGCAATGCTGAGACCCGTCAGATCCGTCACCATGGTCTGGAAGTTCAGCAGCGACTCCAAGCGTCCCTGGCTGATTTCCGGCTGGTATGGTGTGTAGCTCGTGTACCATGCAGGGTTCTCGAGCACATTCCTCTTGATGACCTCTGGCACCTTTGTTCCGTAGTATCCTTGCCCGATCAGGCTCTTGCCGGGTTTGTTCTGGTCCAAGATCTTCTTTGCGTTGTTGAGGAAAACGGACTCGGGCACTCCGTTGTTCTGCCATTCGCTGTCGTGGTGTTGGGCAAGTTTTCCAATCTTCAACTCGCGGCCTGAGAGGATGTCGGCGGGGATGACCTGCTTAACAAACTCGTCCAGACTGGCCGCTGGTGGGTCGAGGGCTTTGAGCATGGCTTCGGCCGTCTCTGCAGAGGGGCCAATGTGTCGGCGGGGAAAGGTATCGAGTGCCTCGAGCGGCTTCGCATAGGCTGTTTGCTGAGGTGGGGTGTCGAATACATCATCAGCAGCATCGACGGCCAAGGCCGCTGCCTGTTGTGAGGTTGTAGCATTCTGCTGGAATGCTCGCTTTTGAAGCGCCTGGTGAGTTTGATATGCGACTACACGCGATGAGCTGCCTGCGAGCTGTGGGCGAGATAACTGTGCGACGCATGACGAGCGTGTGAGCCGGCTAGCAGTGCTAGCAGCCCTAAGACATGCAGTCCTCATGTTTGCTGTGTGGTGGTGTTAACGCTACGAGGGGTAGTGGTGTTCCCCGAGTGTATTCCCCGAGTAGGAGGGTGATGCTGATAGCGGACACAATTGTCCTGTACTTCCCACAGCCGATGAGATGAGGCTGCTGCTGCTGCTGCTGCTGCAGAGAGGAAAGAAACTCAAAGGGATCGCGCTGCGTCGGGACTTTTTTTCTTTGGAATTTTATTTTGGTTGCGACCATGGGTGACTATCTATCTGCGCAGCAAGTAACCCGTCACTATCCGCCCAGTAAGAATGGGCAGCCCAGCCGATAAGGACAGGCATGTTGCTGGTCGACAGCGGCGGGCGGGGGCCCACTAAACCCCAACATGACCGTCCTTGCATTCCACACGCATTCCTAGCACCTATTGGGCAAATCTACGCCGCCTACCTGGGCTTTCCATTACTTCATATCCGCCCATTAGCTCGCAGCCCGTTTTACTCCGCAGCCCCGGCCATTGCGCAAGCCCACTAGATGCTCGCCCGTCGTGGCGCCATTGTCCGACGGAGATTCTTTTCTTTCTCCGTCTCTTCAGTCACTGGAAGCACGCCTTGCTCACGCAGCTGCGCTAAGTACTCTTTGCCTGTGTGTCCTCTGTTAGCTGTGAAAATTTTTGTGCCCGGCCCGACTTTGATAACGCACCATATTTGTAGCCGACTTCGTATATCTCGTCGAATTTCGCAAAGTCTAGTGTACCGTACGGATCGATTGGTGGCCGCATGTACCTGCATCCCGGCGTGTTCTTCGCCCGCTCCAACGCATCAATACTAGACACATACGCCAGTCGAGATTGAATCTCTGATAGTGTCGGCGGGTTTGGGAAACTTGAGAATGGGTTCCACCGATTGAATGTTGCCCAGAAGCCACTGAGTGAATCGCCAAACGCTTGTGGCGCGTTGTCGTCAAGACTGCCGACATCGACCGCAAAGATGATGTCTGCACCCAGACTCTTCATGTGTGCTACAGTCAAGTTGTCAACGTAGCCTCCGTCTAGAAGCATGCTGCCATCGTCGCATAGTGGCGGCAGTAGTCCCGCAAGTGACATGGACGCACGGACATAGCGCCATACGTAGCCCGACGTGTGAACCTCCGATCTCGACTTGCTGATATTGGTCGTATTACAATAGAACTCCAGCCAGAAGTCTTCGATCTGCGAGTTGCCGAAAGTCTTGAAAATGCCACGGTTGAACTCGTGGCCCGTAGTATACGAAACACTGCTTACAGTTAGCATTAATGACACCTCGACAACTTTCTGTAACCACTCACGAGGGATATGTGAGATCAAGTGCAAATCTCCACATGCTGCCCATGCGACCCGAGAACTTCTTCGCCCTGCCAAACATGGGAACCACATCTGCATCCCATGCGTATAGAGCACCGATAAAACTGCCAATAGATGTCCCTCCTACAATATCAATCGGGATTCCTGCCTCTTCCAGTGCGCGGATAATCCCAATGTGCGCAATACCGCGAGCTCCACCACCCCCCAGCACAAGCCCGACTGACCGACCACATAGTCGGCGAGCGAGCCGATGGAAGTCGCCTTTGAACGGTGTATCCGCAGAGTAGAGAGGCGTTTGACGAACTTTCCTTGAAGTGTATTTTTGGATCTCGGCCTGGATGACTTGCACTCGTTGCTTAAGTGCGTTTCCAAACCGCCGGCCAGCATGATGAACTGGTTCCGATGTTGCGCGGAATGACATCTGGATGTGGTGATGGCTGCCATTGATCCAAGGTCGGTTTCGTAACCACTTTCGCGTGAGACCAGAAGCACAGTATCTTTCCGAATGCAAGAGCACTAGCTCTTTTCGCGCCGTCGTCTTCGTCGTCAATAGGAAACGCTCATACTCGCCAATGTTTGGCGAAGATTCTGCTAAACCCACAAGAAGAATACAGTCGGCTTGGTTGATACATGTCTGTGTCCAAGGTGACTTGACTGGCGTGTCAGCAACATAGATCACCATGCCATACTTTACTTCCAAGTCAGCAAGATACTGTGAAAGCTTGAGTTTACCCATTCGACTGAAAGCATGTCTTCCAAGATGGTTTAGAATGGCTGCTTGATTGAGCGAAACGACGCCTTGGAGTATGCCGATCTGTGCCAGTGCGTTCACAAGCCGGCTTCCAAAATCCACCACTGGAACTCCAGCCGAGACTGGAAGAATAGTAACGGTGCGAAGATTTATCGTCGAAGACACATTGGCTCGCGTGGCCTTGGAACTCCGCTCTTTACTCTGTTCGTGAAGTGGATCATCGACCAAAGCTCGCATCCGGGACGCAATAATCTTCGAGATTTTGATGGTAATTCCAGGATACTCCAACGCAAGACTATTGAAAAGCGTCTTTGGAAACTTTGCAAGTTCGGTATCCCGAATGGCGTGCAATGACCCAGGACGTGATGATTCGGTAAGCACTTCGAGCTCGCCTACGCTGTCGCCTTGACCATATTCGCCAATAACCTTGACATCGTTATTTTCAGCATCACGTATTGCTCTTAATCGTCCGTTCAAGACGATGTAGATTGCATCGCTCTCGTCGCCCTGGTTGTAGATGACTTGTCCAGCATTCACCTGGACCCATTCAAGCGCAAAATCGATGTGCTGAACCAGACGCGGCAGGAGTGTCGTCAGGCGCTTAGCCATGGTAAGCAGCACCACTGGATAGCGCTCCACTATCCGTTCAATGGCTGCACGAGGCAGGAAGCCTACGTAGACATCGGTTTTGGCAGTAACGTCAACAAAAGACCGGTTAGATGATATTGCTCCAAGATACCCGGCTAGGCCACCAGGTTTTGTCATGAAGAGACTTCGCCTTGTGCGCTTCTTCTTCGTGCCTTCCGCACCAGAACGTGAAGGAGTATTCGAACTAACCGGTCGGAGTGGAGGGCCAAACAGGTCTTCCTCAGTGTATCCAGGAGTATTTGAAAAGTTTCCGAACGTACTCGTTTCGGATTTCTCTTCTTCCACAAGCACGCTCACGTCGAGGAATCCGTCAATCACATAGTATAAGCCGGGGTTTCGTTCGCCTTGTTCTACAAGAACAGAATCCTTGGGAAAGAAGACAATCTCTACGTCATTTACAATCTCTTCCACAATATTGTGTGACCCTACACCGCTTGCGTTCGACAGGCCTGACGCAGATGCAACAGATTCGGTATCGCCATCTCGTGAAGCTGCGTAGGGATCGATGAAGCCAAACGCATTCGTGAAGACAGCCTTCTGCCGGCTAGCGTCAAATGAAACGAGTTGGGGTGACTGTTCTACTGATGCAGTCGGTCTGGGCATTGGGTTGTCCGGATTGGTAAGTCCTATAGCCTTGAACATGCAACCAAGTATGGACTCTCTGAAAACGGTGGCCTCGTCAATAGATTCTTGGCGATGAAGTGTCTTGGGGCGAAGCGAGGGAGAAGCAAAGGGATTGAAAGAGCCAGCATCGAGTGGTGTCCGAGCATCGCGGCGTTCTTGTTGAAATGGCTGAGAGAAGCTGTTGCGATTACTGCGGCCTGTCCCCCGAGTCGATTGTGAGTTGGTTAACAGATCGCCTGCGCTGATACGATCATTGCGCGGTCCTTGATCTGGTGAGGTAATTGTAGGCATTGCTTCAGAGCCGGCGTTGAGTGTTGCGCCCCGTGCAGCGGCAAGGCGAGCTTGCGCAGCTGTGCCTCGTCTCAATGATACGCTGGATCTGTTTCGACGACCAGCGCCCGGGTTGTGCAGTGCAATGCCCTTCATGCCTTCATCCGGACCAATGCGCTCCGTCTCTTTAGCAAACTTTTCCTTGAGTCGCTCGAGCGGAGCGTCTCGCAGGAAGCCCGGAAGATCGTACGTGGTATACTTATTCATAAGCTTCTCTGTACGGAGCACTTCGTTGGTTAAACTCAGATATTCATGACTAGTGGCAAGTGTAACTCTCTGTAGACGAGTAAGAATGACTTGTACAATATGCGCCGTTGCTTTGGGGTAGATGCGCGTCAATCGACGAAATGCAGTAGCGGGTATGATGGCAATGGTTGTGTCTACGGCAGCGCGTGCGACAATGTCTGGGTGGGCAGATTTCGGTTTTGCAGGGCGCGAGGGTGATTTTCGAGTTTTGGTGTTTTTCAGGCGTTCACCACCGAACCCATCCATGTCTAATGACAGAGGTGGTACGCTTTCGAGCCGGCCGCCTGCCGTTGGACTATTCAAAGTTGATGTTCTTCGATGCCGCAATTTAGACTCTGGAACTTCGCGAGGTGTTTGTGGTCTTGAATTATCCATACCAAAGCTGCCTGTTCGAGACAAGGGTGGTGCGGCTTGACCACGGGGGGATGTAGGTACACTTAAATCTGCAAGATCGTCTTGGTCATGACGCAGCTTGACGTCTTCTGTAAACAGGGACAGTATGGAGAACATAGAGGACATGGGCGCTCCATTTTTCACTTCAGTAAGAAGCTGATAGCCCTGTCGGTGGCCTTGTTGTGCAGAGCCGTCGGGCGATTCACCGCCCATTTCGTCTTCATCCGAATCGGATTCTGCACGATTTGACTTGACAAAGATTTGGACTAGGCCATCTACCACGAGACAAAAGCCTTTCTCTTCCTCCAATAGAATGGTCTCTCCAGCCACCAATCGGCGAGTCTGCATGGTGCGCGTGAGCTCGTGAAAGACTGGGCGCTCCAAATAGCCGAAGACCTTGATAGCACTCAGGAATTCATCAAGATAGTTAGACAAGCCCCTCTTGGAGTCACTTTCGGCACTGTCTGGAAAAACTTCGACCTGGGGTTCCTCACGTTGGGGTTCCGGAGGCAGTCTTGCGTACATGGTCATGTACCGGTACCTCACGAAGTAGCTGATCGTGGACACGGCGAAAACCACAACAAGCATCCTGAGAATTTATTCAGCAAAGACCATGGACCGCCCCGGGTGACATACAACGTGGTGAAATTCATGGTGAAAGTCAAGCTCATGGAGAAGAGCGTGAAGAGCCATGCCGGCAAGGTGTAACTGGTCCAGTACAGAACGGAAGGCAATACGCTGAAGATAGAGAGAATGACACGGCCAAGCAGACCAAAGCTGGACGGAGGAGGGGCATCGGCGACCTTGACACCCATGACAGGCGTAGAGAGAACCTTTGCTGCACTGGAGACGGCTGCTTTGGAGGCTTCTGCGAGTGATTGAGAGGCGGCAGTTGCCGAGGCTGCCATGGAGGACATGGTGGGCGACGGAGATGTACTTATGGATGTGTCCTGGGATGGGGAGATATCACGAACAGAGATCTGGGGCGGTGCTAATATGATCCCGTGGAGACTGGAACCGCATGGTGAACTGTTGCGAGGGCACGTTGGAACATTCGGGAACGCAATTGAGAGATCTGGACAAGAAGGGTGGGCATCATGTGGGGTGGGTGCCAACTTGGTTGTGAAGTCAGACTACCCGCGCCCGTGCGCCGGCTAGCGCCGCAGTCGCGAAGTCCATCGCGGTAGTAGGCTGGGCTGGCAGCTCTCGCACGCGCCGGAGCTCTGTGTATATGTTGTATACCTCACCAATTGCGCCGCCATGCCGCCCTTCAAGGATGACCAGATCATCGTCAGTCCCACATGCGCACCTGATCACTCGCCGCATGCGCTAACACCCTGCAGATTATTTCGCCCGGCTCCGAGACGACTGTCGCGCAGCTGGGCCTGCCCGAGTCCTTCACCCCGGCGCGCCTCCGCCTGAGGTCGCGCATGTTCCCCGCTGAGAAGGAGGGCGAGTTTGAGCCATACAAGATACGGAGACGGCAGGATCGCCCAGCACCAGAGAATGGCGAGGCCAAGGACGAGTCGCAAGAAGACAGCAAGCCCGCTGAGGGTGAAGAGGAGGTCATATGGGACGAGGACCGTGTCTCAGAAGAAGGCGCCATATGGCCCATTCAGCAGGGCAGGATTGTCGACTGGCCATGCTTCTTCGCTCTCATCACTCACGTCTACAACTCACTAAACCCGCCCTTTCACACTCCGATCCTCCTCATTGCCCAGCCAGCATGGACACCGCGAGAGCATGAGAAACTCACGCAGTTCTTTTTCGAGAAATTCAAGGTCCCCGCTTTCGGCTTGATGGACGCAGCACTGGCGACAGCCTGGGCATATGGCGTACACACGGCAACTGTCATCGATGTCGGCAAAGACAAGGCAGACGTGACTGCTGTCAGCGAGTTTATCCCGCATACACAGGGTAGAGTCATCTCGCTAGCAGGATGTGGAGGTGAAGCCTTTACTGAAGGTCTCCTCGCCAAACTGAAGCCCAAAGGCTTTAACCGCGACATGTGCGAACAGCTCAAGAGGTCACCGATATGCGAGCTTCTCCCTCCAGGAGTCCCACTACCAGGATCAAAAGATGCGCCTGTCGCCGACGGCGTGAGCAACCCTGCGGCGGCAGCTTCCACAGGAGCACCAGGATCCGGCGCTGCAGCTGCAGCTGCAATCGGAAACGTGCCACGAGGTCCTGGTGTAGATACCGAGGTTGGAGAAGAAGGAACTGGTGAGGACGAGGGAGTTCTAGATGTCGCAAGCATTGTGGCTGGTGGCAAGATGTCAGAGTACCTTGCCAAGAAGGAGAAGGAGAAGCAAGAAAAGGCCAATGCTAAAAAGAAGGGCGCTCCAGCTCCCCAAGCAAACAAGCCTGTAAAGCTACCCAACTCCAAGCTTGAAAAGGCTACATTCCTATACGAGGACCATGCGCTCCTGGATACCCTGAAGAACATGAACCTGAATAATCAAGAGATGGCTGATGCGAAGGGGGCGTTGGATGAGGGTCCCAGCAGGAAACCAAATGAAAACGAGGAGGAGGGTGAAGCTGCTGCAACCGCCGAGGCAAACGGCACTGGCGAAGCCAACAACACAAACAAGCGGACAGGATCAATAAGACGTGAAATAGAAGTTGGAAATGAGCGATTCATGGCAGACGGAAATGGCACACTAGAGAAGATTGCAGATGCCGTATACAGGGTAATCTCATCCATTGACGAGGTTGGCAAACGAAGCGATCTTTGGGATCAGTTGATTGTCTGTGGCAATGGAGCGAAGCTACGAGGTAAGCTACACTATTCACACAAAAAGCTATTCTATAGCATACTAACACGAACTCAGGCTTTAGAGAATCTCTCATACAGACCATCCAGGCCAAGTATCTAGTGTCGCCCTCATCTGCTACCATCTTCACATCTGAGATCCCATCCAATGTCTCAACACCTGCGGGTACTGGAACCAATACGCCACAACCCCAACTTGGCCCACATGGTAACTCTCAAGTCAACCCACTTCTACTAGCAGCTACCACGGCTCAGACGCAGCACATGATGCCCCATGGAGGCATGCCTGGCATGTCACACAACTTGCACTCTTCACATGGCCAAACGCCCACGTCTGTTAAGTTCGTCAAACCCCCGGAGTACTTCCCCGAATTCAAAGAGGTTGGCTTCGACGAGTCAACCTTCTTGGGCGCTCAGGTCGCGGCCAAAGTCATTTTTGTAGTCGACCAAGGTCAGAGTAAGGGTTACATGACGCGTCCAGATTACAACGATCAAGGCCCACAAGCGATTCACGACTACAGCCTATAATAATCATACCCACGCGCATCCTGTTCTGGATAGCGGCTCTTCCTTGACAGGCAGATATGGGCAGGTTGTGTTCCGCTTTCGCGGAGAAAGCTATCATGGAGTTTTCAGGCGTGGTGTAAATGGGGAATATCCTGGCGTTGCTTGTACCTGGCCAAAACAAAAAGAAAGTTATGGGTGTGTGTGCAGACGTGGAAGGACTATTGGGAAGCCTGTAGGTGATGGCCGCAGCGATAGGCTACCGGCGCATTGCGGAAGTGTTTAGTCCAAGAAACATGCAAACTTCCTTTTTGTGTGGCTCCCATCCATTGTTTTATCCTGCCGTATTGTGGGGTTGTGATTGACCATGTATGAGGAAGCGAGAGCTGAGCACTAAGCCCCTTTCACATTTTACTTTTCCCGAATGTGATGGTGGTAGTGAATTGCTGATCGGAGGACGCCGATGACCCCAGAAGTACCTAGTGACGCCCCGGTTCGGCTCCACGTGGTAAACATTAGCGACCCCCCGCTAGACCGCTTATAACCCGTCATCCCTTCTCAGGAACTGATAAAGGACGCCGGCTGTCCCACTTCAATTCTGTACACTTCCATTGCTGAGATCTGAGTGTATATAAGGTGCTCTCTTTGGCCTTTTTTCTACAATTGTATCACAATCTGATTTTCTTTTTTTCTCATCGAACAAGAACGATTGGAATACTAAGCCCGCGGATTTATCGGTATCTTGGTCCGAAACTCTGTCGACTTCAGTGGCAAGAGCGGTGTATCTGTCTCAATTCCAAATAGAATTTCTGGGGTTTACATAAGAGCAGCAAAAGGACCAAGAGTTGTACTTGGGACATTCAAGAAAAAAATGGCAGCATCAACACCTATACCAGACACCATCTACTTTGGCCCCTTCGTCCACAGCATATCCCTCAGCACGCTAGAAATCGAGCCCAATGGCGCCATCGGTGTAGACTCCAATGGCATCATTCGCTTTGTAAACCGCAACGTGGAGTCTCTGGCCTCCCTTCTCTCTTCCCTGGACACTGCCTGGACAGACGCCAAGGTCATCTCGATCAGCGAAACCAGCAACAGATTCTTCTTCCCGGGCTTCATCGACACCCACGTCCACGCGCCCCAGCACCCGAATACCGGACTATTCGGCAAGACCACACTCCTGGATTGGTTGCAGAAGTACACCTTCCCCACTGAATCCTCCTTCTCCGATATCAAGCGTGCGTACCGCGTGTACACAAACTTCGTGTCAAGAACACTCTCACATGGCACAACCACAGCCGCATACTACGCCACTATCCACGTACCCGCCACCAACACCCTCGCCGACATATGTCTGGAGCGCGGCCAGCGCGCCCTCATAGGCCGCGTATGCATGAACAGCGACCTAAGCCCGGAATACTACCGCGACACCAGCGCAGAACAAAGCTACCTAGACTCCAAATCCAGCATCGACTACATCCGCTCCATCGACCCCAAAGGCACCATCGTAAAACCAATCATAACCCCGCGTTTCGCCCCCTCCTGCACCCCCGACTGCCTCAGCGCAATGGGCCGCCTAGCCCAAGAAACAGACGCCCACATCCAAACCCACATTTCCGAAAACAAAGGCGAAATCGAACTCGTCAAGAGCTTATTCCCTGATTCAAAGAGCTATGCGGATGTCTACGACTCCCACGGTCTCCTTACCGATAAAACTATCCTAGCACATTGCGTGCATCTTACCCCCGAGGAACGCAGTTTGATCCTCGCCCGGAAAAGCAAAATTAGCCATTGTCCTGCGTCGAATACGGCGATAACATCTGGTTGTGCTCCTATCCGCTCGTTGCTAGATGAAGGCCACACGGTCGGCTTGGGAACAGACATCTCCGGCGGTTTTTCGCCTTCTATCCTGGAAAATGTACGTCAGGCGATTTGGGTATCGCGACACCTGTGCATCCAGACGTCTTCGGATGCTGTCAAGCTATCTACAGAAGAGGCTTTGTACCTCGCTACCCGCGGTGGTGCCGCAGTTGTGGGTCTGCAAGATACAGTTGGCGGGTTTGAAGTCGGGAAGGAGTGGGATGCGCAGATGATCAATCTGGGTGCTGTGGGTGAGTTTGGGAGTGAGGCGGGTGCGTTCGAGGAGGGGCCGGTGGATGTGTTTGGGTGGGAGAGTTGGCAGGATAAGGTAGAGAAGTGGGTGTATAGTGGGGATGATAGGAATACGGTTGCGGTTTGGGTTAGGGGGCGGTTGGTGCATTGTACAGAGAAGTATCCGTATCGGAAAGAGGTTGGGTATGCGCCATCGAAGGGATGTACGCCTTGAGTTTAGGTGCCGGGTGTCGGCGTGAGAAGATATCGATGAGAAAGTAGTGATGACGGCATAAATGTAAGGAATAGAAATTATTACGATGTCTTACGCTGGAAACTATTGGTGACGATTGTATTGCAATGTTTCTTGTGAAAACCTCTTCTGGAAATTGCAGTGTGAAGAAAGGAGTTTTTTTCAAAGTTCACATTGACGCTACTTCAAATTGGTACACAGTGTGCCTCTGTGATATTTGTTAAAGACTTTGCGGACTACAAAAGGTACTGGAAATAAGGGTATAACTATCCAGAAAATAAATAGAAAAAAACGATATCGTCTAATGCATGATAATCAGACTAATGGCTAGCCTATCTTGCGTTTATGTCCTTCAATCTCTAAAATGATGAGTAGCTCGTCCATGCTGAAAAGCGTTGGATTAAGTTCCAAAGATTCGTATGCATTAAATGCTAGAGAACGCAGATCTTCTGCCGAGGAAGATTTAGGAGCTCGATCGAGGAGATGAGCTATCAGAACTTCTGGTGAAATACCGTATTCGATAGTGATGTCGCCACCATCACTTGCGAGTCCGCACAAGGCGTACACCTTGTCGAGGATATTTGAAGCTTTGGAACTTGCGTAGTACACGATAAGTTCAGCAATAGGACTCCATCGCTGTGTCTCGCGAATTTTTTGCCAGTCAAATACGAGACGCATGGCTGGAGTGGCGTAAAGATGTACTACGTGCTCTGGGTCTTTCTCGTATATAGTGGCTACAAAAACCATAAATCTTACTAAGAGTGTCCAATGTAACTCCTTTGATCCGCAGTGTACTGAAATATCTTTGGCAACCATGGTTTCTTGTATAATCCAAATCCTTGTCCAGTAGTCCCGGGAAAAAAGGTGTTCCAGAGCATTCATTGTTCTCTCGTCCCGGATGAAATGCGATTCGTGCATAGAATTGCCAGATCTCCTGTTTGATACCCATGTATATGCGCTGGCCACTGCGTCCATAGCCATGTCGCTTGTATTGTCTTCGCTAGCTTCGCCGAGCCAGATCATGACGCTCGTAGCAGTGCTGTAGATACGTCGCATCATTTGAACTTGGTGGTTCTTTTCCAATGTATTGCTTTGGTCGATGCAGATAGCATCAATCCAGTAGAATCCCCATTGCCTCTGGATACGCATCTGCTCTAGAAAGGCCCACAGATTGCGGGAAATAGGAAATCCGTATCCATTGAGACGTATTTGGTGAGTATTCCTTATCCGTCCCCAATTGTAAGACAGTGCTTTGTAAGCTGGGCAGCTCTCGTCGAACGAATAAGACAGAAGACTGCACTCGATTAAAGAGACTTGCGTGCTCGGATGCAACATAAGAAGTCTGAATCGAGGGGCTGAGGTATCATGGCTGAGCGGTGCCAAGAAATAGGGGGTTTCCATGACTGAGAATATTATGAAAGGCTGTTATGGCGCGACTAAGGTGGATATAGTAAGTTTTTGGGCGGTGAGCGGTAGCTTTGCAAGGACTATGCATCTGTTCGATATTATAGCGTGCTGTTGCTCCACAGGGCACAATATGTATTTCGAAATGAACGATAGAGCAGGTACTGGACAAGGGGAAGAGAAGGTGTTTGTGTTGAGGAGTGATGAGGAATGAGGTATGAACGAGGTAGTTTACAAGAAAGCGTATTTCTTGGTAAACTAGGCAGGCGCATGCAGCAACGGGGCAGTGCAGAAATACGCATGTGACGCCTCCTTTCTCAGCACCACTAATAGCACCAATCACCTTGCATAAAAGTTTCGAAATAGGTTGGTGGCGCATCGGGCTGTAACATTGAGGGTGAGAATGGCATATTCGGCTGAATCCAGGAGAAAATCGCGGGGACAATAGAATGTGCAAACAATTCTTCTGCCTGTCGTGGCTATAGACCCCTTGTCATGATTATTATTTGGAGTTATGCTATGCTTGACACTGGATTTTCGCTCCAAGATTACATGTACACTTGATCATATGGCGATCGAATCGCATGACAAAAAAGCAATCAAGCCAGGTAGAGATTACGGATCTGAATGTGAGGTTGCTCGAAAAACTCGCCGTCCATCGCGCCATACATGAAGCAATCACCAACCATTTGGAAAGCGTCAAGTAAACAACTAGCAGTGGGACGAGCATGCTCTTCCCCCCCATCCTCGCTTCCCGGAACAAGAGTTGTCCAGTCGTTGTTATTGATAGATATAGGTGAGCCTTGTCGGACCATGAACGGAACGTTGCTACCCTTGAAGACATAGATGCTGTCACCCTCGGCAGTTGTCGTTGGTCCGAAACCTATGTAACCAGAGCTAGTGAGGAAGAAGCGCCGAGAAGTCGTTGCGTTTTTGAGAGCATGGTGAATTGCTGAAATGCCTTCGTCAAGATCGCGCTTGCTGAATGCCGCAGAACGGCTAAACGTATCACGGGATATGCAGCGAGACCACATGCTCCACGCCCTGAAAGCCTCGTAGTCTTCTGGTCTGGCGCGCCGATAAGACTCTTGCTTCCAGTAAGTATCTGGATCCGTGCTAGTACGTACAACATCTCCAACAAGTGTACGCCAGAAAGCGTTTTCGTAGGTCCCGCCGCTGGGGTATGCGTGATTTGATTGCTCGAGCGATTTGGTGAGTAGATTCCAAGATCTTATGACGGCACATGTGTCACTGATTTGCGTGTGTCGACTGACTTCCCCTACTGTCGTCACACTATCAACATACACTGCCTCAACATCAAGAAGTTGGTCTATCGGATGGAATCGAACAGTTCCTATTCGAGATCCAGACGCTTTGTAAATGCATAGAGAGTTCACTCTTTCAATCTCGACTGGAAGACATGGGAGCGACCAGTCCATGGCCCAAGAAGGGATGCCGTCCAGTCGCTTCCGGTTAAGGACAGCCTCAAGATCACCCGCGAGAACCGATAATGACCCAGCTCGTTGTATGTTAGTCACAGTTGTGCTCGTAAAAGTTGCAGCAGTATCAGAAGTGTAATCAGGTAACAATGGTGGAAGGCCTTGCCAGTTAGTAGTCAGACCAAGGAGGGCAAAGACCTTGTCCTGCTTCTCAGTCGCCTGCAGTGGTCTAAATCTCCATAGCAGCTGCAATATCGTTCCACTATTTGAACGAGCGAGGTGTTGAAGTCTGATACCCTCTATGCGAAGCACAAAGTCACTGAACTGATCTAGAATGTCTTGTCCCTGGAGAGTACCAGCCAAGTCCAGACATAATGTGTGACGTTGTTTAATGTGATTGGTAGCAGCTTTGGCAAACATTGACCAGGGGGCTGACAGCACTCCGTATCGAATGGTAGCTTTGCGGGACAATACAGTCTCTTGAATGACCCACACACGTTGCCACTGTTGCTATCAGCTTATGCCATGAGGAAGTGAAAGAGAGATGAACCCAAGGTCTACTCATCAGTCTTGCAAGACCTGCCCAAACTCTGGAAGATCTTGAACCACGCACATGAGCTCTCGCGAGCACCAAGCCATGCCAGTTGCTAGTAACTCCATGCTTTTGTAATGCGACAGTCTTTTCGTGGTTTAAAGCATTAAGCAAGGGATATGAAGTGCCTTCCGCATAGTCTTGTAACAAGCAAAAGGCTCCAAAGACATCGGAGCCAGTGCTGTCATCGTCAACGCGGGGGCATCCCATCAGCTGTACATTCATATTAGACGCACTAGAGCGCTTAAACTCGAGCAAATATGCGTTACGCAGCTCATTGTCGTCTGAATCGCCTGTCCATGTTGGTTCTAGGGGAATGTTTTTGGATCTGCGGCTTGTCGAAGCACTGATCGGTCGCTGGACAAAATATCTTCTCAAAAGATCGGTTCCGGCATCCTCGTTAGCAGCAGGCTCGCCCAGCCAAATCATGGTTTCTTTGCTATTACGGTATATTTCACCCATCAGACCAACTTGCTGTGTGCGCTCCAAAGTATCATCTTGATTGATACAGAGCGCATCGGCCCAGAGCAGTATGGGATGGTCATGCTGTCGTAGCGTGCGAAGGGCGGTAAAAAGGTTCTCAGAAATGAAGATGAGTTTGTCGTTGCATCTTATTAAGCGGTTTGGGACAACCTCTGCATGTCCCCACGTGTAGGAAATGGTAACATAGCGGTTTTCAGCTTTGGCTATGGAATAAGGCTGAAGCTGAGCATTGATATCGTCCTCCCGGCGCCCAGGCAGCAAGCGCAGGAGACGAATGGTAGGCGGATCAGCAGGTAGTGGGGTGTAGAAGTTGTAATCATCATTTTTCTTGTTGAATACTTGGGTAAGTTTCGAGATGATTCGACGAGCCATGGTAATGCGAAAGACGGGGATGTGCTGCTCGGTTGACATGCTGATTTTAGGGGCTAGTTTGCAACACGTGTTGGGGCTGGAATGCGGATTTGCAGTCACGTCAAGTTCGCAAGAGGTAACGCCAGTACCGACCATTCACACATTTGCGATAACATGCCTGGACGTCAGTAGAATCAGTCCGTCATACTGTCGATACCACTCGGAATCCGATAAAGAACAAGGCCACGCATCTAGTGATACATCGGACGATGGCCACATGACGTCAACAGCGCACGATCCCGAAACGGCACACCTCATTGCCTGCCCTACCTGCGGTCAACACGTCTATGGCTTTTCCATCGTCCGCAGCTCAGGCACTATGCAGTACATTTTGCCTTTGCTCGAAAAACTTACATCTGCTGCTCAAATAAGTCGCTCTTTGCTGCATCGGGAAGCGCCGGAGGGATGTCAGTCTGCACTAAAAGCCCCGGCGGTGGCCAAAGAGCGTGAACGGGTAGCGCCCGCATGACAAGCTATCGGGTCACTTAACCCATGCCTAGCGGTGTGAGAAATGGAAAAAAAAGCGATCAAAATAAAGCCCCGTGGGCGTCACTCGTCAGCCGCATGGGGGATCGTCATGGCTTTGTGCTTTAAAGCCCGTGTGTCTGGCACGTTGAGGCCTTTGCCTCGAATTTTATTTCCCTTTCGATTGCCCAAAACATGCGACCGGATAGACTCCTCCAAACTACAGTTAGTCTTCTAGCAACAATACACCTAGCGCTGGGCTCCACTAGCAGCGAGCAAGACCAATTCAAGCATGTAACATGGGATGACGACAATTCTGTGATTTCAACACATGCTCTAGACCAAGGCCACTACCAATCCCGCTTGACGCTCGCAAACGGCTATTTTGGTATCAATGTCGCATCCGCGGGACCCTTTTTCGAAGTCGACGAACCAGTCGATGGCGATGTCATAAGCGGATGGCCGCTTTTCAGTCGACGACAAGCTTTCTCTACTATAGCGGGCTTCTGGAACAGCCAGCCACGAACCGTTGGATCCAATTACCCATGGCTCTATCAATATGGCTGGGAAAGCTTTATTGCTGGTATCCCACATTGGAGCGGCCTTATCGTTGAAGCAAATGGCGAGTTCCTGAATGCATCTGTCAACCCCGATCATATCTCTGATTTCGTCTCAAGCCTGGATGTAAAGGCTGGCATTGCGAGTTGGCGGTACAACTGGAAACCCGGTGGCCGGGGTGATGGAACCATCGATGTCAACTACCAGCTTTTTGTTCACAAGCTCTACATCAACAAAGCGGTAGTCAGACTGCGACTTGCATCCACTCGGGACGATAATGTGACTGTATACGATGTTCTAGACGGGGATGGCGCTGTGCGCTCGGATTTTGTCCAGAAGAAATTTGAGAAAGACACACCGACTATCTGGTCCGCCGTAAACCCGGGAAATATCACAAATGTTACCGCATACGTATATTCGACCTTAGGTGCTAGCGACTGGGTCGACCTCAGTGCACGTAGCGAAGTAGCAGATGGTGTCTTTGGTAGTGGCAACGAGTCAACTATCGCGCAGTCTGTACCAGTCGAACTAACCGCATTTCGGCCAACTGAAGTGACTAAATTTATCGGAGTCGCTTCAACCGATGCCTTCCCCGATCCACAAAGTGTGGCTCGGGATGCTTCGATATCGGGCGCAAAAGAAGGTTACTACAAGCTTCTACAATCCCACATTAGAGAATGGGAGTCCATCTTGACGCCAGATGCTGTCGACGACTACCACCTGCCGAACGGATCCCTCCCCAATGATCCAGATGTACAGCAACTACACATCCTGGCCCGTACAAATCCTTTCTATCTTCTTTCAAACATGGTTGGGCCAAACGCTGTGGCTGCAGCAGGAAATAATACCAAACTTGACATCTACAGCATCCCAGTTTGCGGCTTTGGCTCTGACTGCTATGGAGGTATGATTTTTTGGGATGCAACAGTTTGGATGGCCCCAGGAATCCAAGTGTCACATCCCCAGCATGCGCACAATGTTATCAAATATCATGTGGAGCATTTCGAGCAGGCGCAGCGAAACGTCCAAACAGCCTTCACCTCGAGCAAGAACCAAACAGGTCGCTTCACTCCTGGAGGTGCAGTGTATCCTTGGACTAGTGCGAGGTTCGGAAACTGTACAGGCACCGGGGCCTGCTTCGACTACGAATACCATCTTAACGGTGACATGAGCCTAGCCTTCAACAACCATCTCATCATTACTGGTGACAGCGAATACTTTAATGACACCTTGCTGCCGATATCGAACTCGATTGCACACTTTTTTGGCCAAGTCCTGGATTTCAATGAAACTTCTGGAAATTGGGAGCTATGGAATGCGACTGATCCGGACGAGTATGCCAATCAAGTCAATAATGTGGGATTTACTACTGCCTTGATCCAGAAACATTTCCTCGAAACAAACGAATTCAACGCTTGGTTCTCGCGTAGTCAAAATGCTAGCTGGAACGAGAAAGCCGCAAAGATGCGACTCCCGGTCAACGACAACACTGGAATTATCGTTGAATATACCGGCATGAACGGTTCGGTAGCAGTTAAGCAAGCAGATGTGGTCCTCATAGATGATCTGTTACACTATCCAAATCCCTACAGCTTGACAAATCTGGACTTTTACGCAGCAAAACAATCCCTTGATGGTCCCGCAATGACATATTCCTCCTTTGCCGTCGTGGCCAACGAGGTCTCTCCATCTGGATGTTCGAGCTTTACATACCACGTCTACTCGTCTTCACCCTACCTTCGCGCACCGTGGTATCAGTATTCTGAACAGCTGATCGACAATGCGGAAGAGAATGGAGGAACACATCCTGCATTCCCATTCCTGACCGGTATGGGTGGAACGAATCGAGTCGCAATCTTTGGATACCTTGGCCTGGGACTGTACTACGACAGGTTGGACATTGATCCCTCTCTACCACCACAGATCCCATACCTGAGCTACCGCACTTTCTACTGGATGGGCCACGGTATCAACGCCACCTCAAACTCAACGCATACAACATTAGAGCGCTTGCCACGAGATAAATACACGCTCCCTTCAGTAAACGCAACATATTTCGACAAGCCCATCCCTGTTACAGTCGGCACCCGCAGCGGCCGCAATGTCACATGGCACGAACTCGGCAAAGAACCACTCGTAGTACGCAACCGACCCATGGGCGAGGTCCTCACCGTAGGCGGAAACATCCTCCAATGCAAATCTCTCCTCCAACCCTCTCAACGCAACAAACCAGGTCAATTCCCCATCGCCGCGATTGACGGCGCCGCAAGTACAAAATGGCAACCTGAGTATGCAAACACCACCAGTTACCTCACCGTCGACCTTGGAGACTTAGCCTTCTACCCTATTAACGAGATCGTAATGGACTGGGCGAATCAACCACCCGCCCATTTTGAAATTTACTTTTCAAATTCTTCGCTTCCGCCGTTTTCGGCGCAGCTAGCGGATGATGTGAGGAGAGTGATAGCTGGTAGTGTGGATATTAGTGCGCCATGGGATCCCGTTACGGCGTACGAAATCAAGCCGTATGTTGGTAATCAGACGAATCTTACGCTAGCAGAGAGTGTGTGGAGTGGGAGGTATGCGCATTTGGGTGTCAGGGGCAATCAGTTCAAGGAAGGTGCGACGGATGGGCCGACAGTTGCGGAGTGGAGTTTAGTTCGTGAGAAGTTTTGAGGCAGTATGGAGATGGGTTAGTACATAGATATTTTTCGGGTAGATCTGCGTAGAACGTTTAAGATCGTTTTGTATGATAGGATGAAGAGACGGCCTGGCGTTGGATTTAGAAATATGAGTTTCTTTGTTATTAGTATTTGGTATTCAAGAAACGTAGATTACCTATTCACTTCATCTCGTGATAACAAAGCTAGTGCAAAACCCAGCCCCAATAGTCTCTATCTTACCAGAAACCTCAATCTCGTTCCATAAGCCGCTAACCATGTCATTTTTAATCTCTTGCTTTACATTCGCCAAGTTACCACAGTTCCCGTGTTTGCCCCAACCCCAAGATATCAACCTACCATCTCTTGTTACCGCAAGCACATGATCCGAGCCCACAGCAATCTTATTTAGAAGCGGCAAATTTTGTGGTAGCAATTTCCACATATTCTCTTTCCCCCATGCGGTGAGCGACCCGTCATTGAATAAGACAAAGATTGCATGCCATGTAGCACCGATATCTTTCCAATCCTTGATGTGTTCCGGCATGTTTGAAATGATATTGAACTTGTCTTTGCCAAGTAGTATGTGTTCTCCAGAAGATGGCTCTCCAACAAGGTATGTGAAATCCTTGCCGCAGACCACTTTGGTTGGCTTGAACGGTATGTCGTTAATCTTCGTCGGAGTCGTAACTTTGCCAGGAAGACTATCACCAAGTTGACCTAGGCGAGCTTTTCCCCAGCCATAGACTGAGCCATCGTCGAGAACAGCTACATAGTGCCAAACTCCTGCAGCAAAGTCGATAATTCTACCAGGAAGTGGCGTAGCGATACGGGTCGATGTCTCAGGGACGGCCTGCTCTCCACGACCGAGTTCTCCCCATTGACCAGTACCCTCAGTGTAGATGTAGCTCTCCCCAGAGTCGCTTCTCGTGACATATGCAGAGGATTCGCAAGTAGCCGCAATCGACGATGCATTTTCATAAAGTTTCTGGAAGACTTGGATTTGAGACTCATTTCCCAAAGAGCCTAATTGACCCTTGCGATTGTCGCCGACTCCATGAATGACTCCATCTTTGCATAAGATCAAAGTATGGTTGTCACCTCCTTGTATTGCAGAAATATCTGCGAGAGGCAGCGAACTGGAAACTTTGGTCGGCACGTCAACAATTTCCGCAGCAGGTAGCCCGAGTTGCCCCTCCCCATTGCTGCCAAATGCATACATTTGGTAAGACATATTGTAAGACTGCGAGGTAGGATGCCAGGTCAGCTATTGTATTATCAATCGAATATGAAAATTTCCAACTTCATTGCCCCAGCAATATCAGCCCCCATCAGATGCTGTATCTGGAACCTCTCAAGTCACGCACCGTGGCAAGGAAAGTCTTGAGTCGAATGCGCACAAGGCTTCAATGGCACGCTAGCCACTGAGGACGCTAGTCGCTTACAGGGATCGGGGCGCGCACGGACGCCCACTGAATATTCGCTGCCGGCGTAGACGAACTTCAAACTCCACGACGACCGCAAAACCGACGACGCCCACCCAATACTAACCGCACGCACATCCCACAGTCGCCCAACATGGCCTCCCAGAGTGTGCAATGCTTCGGCAAGAAGAAGACTGCGACTGGTACGACAATGCTCCCCCACGCCACGGAGCGTGTTTTCCTTGAAAGAAGTCGCATAATGGCTAACATGATCACGAACAGCTGTCGCCCACTGCAAGGTACATACGCACTGCCTACCGATCGAATGCGCAAAAAACACGAACAATATACTTACGATGAATACATAGGCCGGAAAGGGTCTCGTCAAGGTTAACGGAAAGCCTCTTTCCCTCATCCAGCCCGAGGTTCTTCGATTCAAGGTCTACGAGCCCATCCTGATCCTCGGTGTTGACAAGTTCGGTACGCACATACACCTATGCACATACGCGTGCTGCAAAGAAGCATTTAGACGCGGAAGATACACGAGGAACAATGGAAGCTAACTGTTGCTGGTAGCCGATGTCGACATCCGCGTCCGCGTCTCTGGTGGTGGTCACACCTCGCAAGTCTACGCCATCCGCCAAGCCATTGCCAAATCCATCATCGCCTACTACCAAAAGTACGTCGACGAGCACTCCAAGAACCAGCTCAAGCAGGCCCTCATTCAGTACGACCGCACACTGCTCGTTGCCGACAACAGGCGGTGCGAGCCCAAGAAGTTCGGTGGTCCAGGTGCTCGCGCCAGGTACCAGAAGTCTTACCGTTAAGCGGTTTTTTTCTTCTGGCTTACTGGCGCGAGGAGGAGGAGAAAGAGAGGACAAGGGGTGTATGGGAGCGAGCATGGAGCGGTGTTCATCCTGGGCTTTTTCATGGGGTCTTCTACTGTCTGCTATCTACTCCTCAAGGACGAGGTTACGTGACATGGCGCGCAACGGCTGCCTGATACGATCCCGCGGCTTGTGACGATAAAAATGAATACATTGGTTGCAAGAACACGGAAAGCAAAGAAAAGCCCATGGAGTGAGGAGTACCACGACACATACACATACACATATGCCGTGAAGCAGTAGGGACAAGTGAATGCCAACACCCAAATCAATCGATCAGGAATCTGGTAAATCTACAGTGAACTAAAATGCATGCGACACACGGGTGTAATGTTTCCATCTCCAACACCGACGCTTTCCATGCAAGAAACCCCAACACACTACCAATGTGACATTCCCTTTTCTAGTCCTGTTTTCGCCCCGATTCAGAATGACTGTAGACTATTATTCGTATACCCGCAGATGTAGAGAGGCGGAGGTTTCTAGCCGTCGCTGCCACTGCTCCTAAACGCAGCACATAGCGCAGCGTACTGGTGGGTCAGGTCGAGGACGTGCTGGGGCAGTGAGGTTCCCTGGACGATGCTGCGGATCTTAACGGCGCCTTCCTCTTCGATGAGCTTACGGATGGTGTAGAGGAGAGCTGGCGAAAACTGTCATACTGATTAGTGACTAGAATCTTGAGGGTTTAGAGATAAAAAAACATACCTCAGAGTACCAGCGGTACTGCCAGGTGATGAGACGAATCAGTGCTGCCGTGACATCTCTGACTTGTTTCCTTTCTTCACCCAGCTTGAGTACACCCTTCATTGCCTTGGGAGAGAACTTGATTTGCAGACAGTTCTCGTATGCTTCTACAGCTTCCTCAGTGTGATGCAATCTCTCCGCCAATTCACCCAGGATTTCCCACTCTTCGCTACTCTTCTTGTACAACAACTGCTGCTGGCGGTACTGCGCCATTTCTGTACGCCATATTGTGTATACGCGTAAGTCTTCGTATAGGACCATGAAAAGGTTGTCAAGCCAGCGTTCACACAAACGCTTGTTCTGGAAGTGTGTGTAGTTTGGTTGGGCAGGGTTGCCATTCTGGTTGTCGTGTAGGTGAGGGTCTTCACTGCCAGCCTTTACAACTTCAGAGGCAACCGTATGGCCGGGCTTTTCCAGTTCAGTTTCTGTACCAGCAGCTGAGCCCTCACCGTTCTGGGCATTGCTTGCATCTGTGGACGGACGTTCCTGGACTTCGCCATGCTCGCTACCGTTGGCTTGTTGGGCCTGTGAATTAGGAGATGGAGCCCGGAGAGCTGTCGTACTTGCACTGCGAGAGTGCGGTTGTTGGACAGTCTTCTCGTGGCGATATTCCTCTTCCATTACAAAAACTTGACTTCTTATCTTCAGGAGTTGATCCCAGCCAATCTTCTTTGTGATTTCTGTGAGCAGGATGTATGCTTTCAGGAAGGTCCCCTTGAATCCGGCTGCGTGTAGTTTTCTCAGGGTTGGATGTACGAGCTCCATGTCGTCGACATTGGAATCTTCTATCTCGTCGCACATTGCCTCGGGCATGATGGGCAGAAAGACCCTCTGGGGCTCTGGCATCCGCGGGGCATCCTTGTCCTGATATGTGAACATTGGACATGAGTTAAGTGTCAGCAGCGCAAGATCCCACTGCTCGAGGCTGACATATATCTCTGCCAAGCGCGCCCATGTGCCAAACTCGCTAGGCGCGGAGACGACACTCCTCTTTGCGATTTCCAGTGCGAGATCACCACGGCCCTTCTTGTTACAGAACTCTGCTTGGCAGTCCAGCAATGAGTAGTCCATGGGCAACTCTTGAATAGCACCGTGCAACAATTGTACAGCTTTGACCTCCTCATCTGCTTCGATGTAGACGCGGGCGAGGAGCGATGAGATCTCTGGATCACGAGTGCGCAGTTTTTCGAAGAGATTGATGCCCGAGGTGTATCTACCAGTCGTGTGAATGTAGTTGAGAAGACCTGTCGTCAAGTGATTTGAGACGAGATTGGGGACTTGAATCTCAGGATCAGATCCAAGTTGCCAGCCTTGATAGTATTAGCCAAATCTCTCCCATGTCCAGTGTGCGACCCACCATTGAAGAAGAGACGCTCTGCAGCATCCAGAAATCTGTGCTCGCTCTCTGTACTTGTGATTGGGTTGAACCTCCTCACACCAACAATCTTCTTGATAGTATCGCCCGAACCATCGTCGGCGTACGAGTATGCGCGCAAGACGCTACAGAGATAGGTTTCTAGCCAAAGTTCATCGGTGGCTACTCGTTTGTCGCCGCGCTCGTCAATGCAGTAGCTTTCGACTGTTCCTGGGATATACACTTGAACGCGCATATCAAGCCGCGAAAAGGCATTGTAGCAGCTGCCTTGGTCAGCCAATGACTGCGCCAGGACTTGAGCCAGCCTACCAATACAAGCCTGAGACTACTTTATTTTGCTTGTCATGCGCAGAATATGTAAGCGTGTTGATGTAAGCCGCTAGGCTAGCGGACGAGGAAGCGTCTATGCCGGTGACATGATGGTAGACACCAATCTAATCACATGTCAAAGGCCATGGCTCGTAAGTATACACGGTCGAAGGTGCTACGGACCTGTTTTGTCGCAGACTTGATAGGCTGTTTTATCAGGTGGACCAAGTCTGGCGGGCCCAGTTCTCGGAGCGTCTGTAGGGATTCCGAGCGCGCTTCGATGGCCGAGTGTAGCTCGTCTTCGTAGATTCTGGGGGATTGTCAGACAGGCCACATAGACACAGGTTCTCTGCGACAGAAAAAGTCGTATGCGAATGGGGTTGGCGCATGCAGAGGCAGAAGCAGAGGCAGAGGCAGCAATGTGTCGGGACAACTAGTAGTCGAAGCGGCATGGGTGGCATACTCAGGAACAGCTGGCGATGTCACCATGGCTCAATTGGCGCCGCACAGAGCGGGGTGGCAGGGGAGCGGTGATGGGAGGAGAATGGCGGGGTGGATGCCAGGCGAGGGGCTTCGTTCGTATGCGCTTGGGGCTCCCGGGCGTTGCGTGTCAAGAATTCCGTGTCCTTGGTCGGCGGCATCGAGGCAGGCACGGAAGCTGCATCGCGGAGGTGCCCCGTTGCCAAGACCCATCATCCCTGCCACCCATCATTCACAGTCGCGTCGCGTCACGTCACCTAAACGCTGCGAGACTGCACACAGTCGAATTTGGCCTCTGTCACACGGTCCATAGATTATATACCCAGCAGCAGTGCTCTCCATGGTCGCCTGCTGCTTGCTGTCCCCATTGCAGATGCCGTACAGAGTTTCTGTGTCGCCCTGAGGCTCTCCCCGTCATTGTCCAACCAACCACAGCACACATCATGGTAAGTCGGATACCTATGTACTCAGGCCTCTACAGCCACGGCGCCCACTACGCTCCTTCATCCCCTCTGACATGGTGCAGTCGAAAGCTTTAGTATGGCATCCCTACAATGTCGAAATTCCCGAAGAAACCGCCGAAGAGGAAGTCGACGACACCCAGGAGATCCAGATCGAAGAAGCCTTGAAACTCTACCAGACTGCCTTGAAGCTCCATTCTGAAGGCCCCGCATCTTTTGAAAAGACCGCTGCAGCATATAAGGCTCTATTTGATTCTGATATCTTCAAATACGCCGAATCGCTATCGGAATTCCAACGGCACGAAGTCTTTGGCGAAGACCTGGTCTTTGACACCATCTTGGAGGATGACTATGACGCAGGTCCCGTCCAGTCGACTGGCGCCGCTGACAGCGCCCCGAATACCCTCCAACAGATCCTCCATTTATCGTACAAGAATCATGGCCAGTTCTTGCTGGAGTCCATGCAGCATTGGGTTACAACGAATGGCCCAACACCTCAGGTGGAAGCTTGGAGCAAAATCCGCGACGCCCTCAACTACTTTGCTGAAGCGCTGGACAAGGAGGATACCGATCTCGACCTGTGGCTGCGAGCTGCTTCGGTCGCCGCCATGCTGGGTAGTAAGCGCCTCACACGCTATTGTCTAGAAGCAGTACTTGATGGAAATGACGAACAGTGGGAGAGTCTATTGCGACTGCCAGGATTGGAAGAAGGATTTGCTGGTCAACAGCTGCGTGAACTTGTTGAGCGACTGGAAGATAACGTTTCTCTCCAACAGGCGCCCTTGTCACTGATGAAGCGGAAGAAACTATCAGAGATGCTGAGGAAGAGGCTAAATCCATTTCAGTTTGCACCTCTTCCTGCTGACGTTGCCCTTGCCGAAAATCTTCACAATATCAAGGCTGCGCCAGAGACTGTGACACTGAGCCCGACAAAGTGGGATTGGGCAAGCGTAGGCGAGATCATCCTCCGGCAGTTTCAGGCAGAGCAACAGGGAATGGCATCCAATGTTCCTTCAGGGTCAAACATAGTGTTCAGCATTCCCCCTGATAGCGGCACCCCAGATCGAATCGAGTCTGCACCCGAATTGGAACCTATCGGGCTCGCACAGGATACCATACTGGCAGCACCGGAGTCTACGCCACCATCGAAGATTGAAGGGCCTGCTGCAGCCGAAAAGGATGGTGATGATACCATCATGGAAGAGCAAACTACCGAGGCTGATGTCAAGAGTGAGGAGGCCACATCAACTGTACCACCGGAAGTCGCACCAGCTCCGTCCCGCAAACGGTCTACGGACTCTGCTGGACTACCAGAAACTGCCGAAGGAGGTCGATCACGCAGTAAGCGAATTCGCGGACGAGACACAATCACCGAACCAGCCCCTGGAAGTGCTGCACAAGAAGCTAACAAACAGCTTGATGCTCAGTTGGAGCCCTACACGCATGCAGATCAATGTCTGTATGAGATCGTCAAGGACATATACTCACGCCTTGGTGTCGAGGGCATAAAGGATCCTGCTGAATTGCGTAGACTCGTCAACCCGCTTCCGGAAGCGTCTGCTCCCAGTATTACAGATCCTATTGACAAGGCAGCTTGCGATGTTTTCACTGCGCTTCGAAGTGGGCACATGAAGACTGCACAGATAATCTTGAGCTCTGATTCTTTCGATCTGCTAGGAGTAACGAGAGAACACGGATTGAACGCATTCTTAGGCTTCTCTAAATCGAGTTCAAGTCAAGCCTGCACCAAGCCAGTCCTGGGTAGCGAGGGGTTGAATTCATTCGCGCGAAGTGTAAACAACAATTGGTTCACAACCCAGGAGGTTGCATTTGCTTGGATTGAGAGCTTGTTTTCTCCCGGGTTCTGTCTACCCTCTGGATCCTGTGCCACAGGTCAATCAAGCTATCTATACTTCAGATGGGCAGATGATTTGAAGAGGAACATTGTACAAATCATTGTTCACATCGATGAGTTCATCTACGAACGTATGCTTGAGCGTGTCGAACAGCTCAACCGCAAGATGCTGGATGCTAGCCACCAATCTCGAAAGTACCAGCTGTCTAACTTTGATATCGCACAGATTGAAATAGTGGAGGCCTTGTTTGAGCTGCACTTGGACATCTATTCGCTTATCAAGCACCCACACAGTACGATAGACATTAATACGCGAACTCTCCAGAGCGACAGGTTACAGCGATGGTCCCACCTCGCACGAGACGTTATACAGTTACGGTCTGACTGTCTACCAAGCCAGGATTTGGATGATCTGGCTCTCCGTCATATTTGGGCTACAGTGTCACAAATGAGCGTTAGCGATGAGGTGGCACCAGAGCATGTCTTGTCTGCTATGGCCCAGCTGAAGACCATGTTTGAGCATTTGGGCGACCGTACGATTCAGTTGCAGAACAATGCTGTAATGCCCGAGCTATCAACTGCTGCGATTGATCGAGAACTCGTACGCATCAGCATGAAGGACTTCTTCCTTAAGGTTTTTGACCAAGACGAGCAGGATCCAGTGACAGTAATAGAAAGTCTAGAGCCAATCTTGGAATTCGAAAACACAAGGGAATCAAACATGCCGGTTGAGTCAGCTGGCTCTGATGAAGGCGCACCTGATGCACGTAGCTCGCCCACTGGAAGTATCGAAGGTTCATCCACAGATAAACAGCTTGGCCATGCGTCTCCAATTCTAGAGATGCGCAAGTTTCTCGATTCTGCAAACGTAAACGTACGACTGTCTCTCTGGAACAGGTTGCGTGTAGCCTATGAAGCCATCGACTATCCTTCCAAAGTTATATCGTGCTTCTTACGAAGTATCGAAGCCCTTGTGGATGATCTCGGATCTTCGGCTTTCCAGGAGTTGCCAACGCTTGATCGCCAACACAAGTTGTTGACCCGATACCGAGTCATTGACGACATGGTTGTTAAGATCCTTCAGATAATACGCGACGATGGGACGCCGCTCGACTGTATTTACTACGAGCATGTGCAATCTTCCATGTCAACAATTGCTAAACTGTTGCACATCATGTCGGCTGCAGACATGCTCAGAGACTACATCCGCATCAACCATATCCCTATGCCTCGAGTCGAATCCCATCCGAGCCAGGCATTTGTCAATATGATGGCACGACTTGGCGACATACATCTACGGCTCTGGATGTTACAGTACCATTTGCTCAAGGATGGCTTATCCCAAGATCACGAAAGCTTCCCTACTCCTTCCGAGGATCTATTCGAATACATTCGTCATGTGCACCATGCTACTGGTGTGCGTGGCTTCTGCCATCTGTCAAACCGTCAGTTTTTGAGGCTTGCAAAAGATGAGTTACTTCGCATTGACGATGTTGTTGATGGTCACAGTTATGCCACCGAGCTCTGCCAGGTTCTTCACGATCTTTATGGTCTGAAGCTATTTATCGAGCCTTTGGAGTGCCAGGATTTCCAGACCACACCAGATGCCCTCGACAAAAAGACTGCCTTCAGCATCTTGTCATTCGCCATGTCACAAGTTGCAAAGGTTGATTTGAAAGATTTGCCTAAGACAGAACTCAAAGGAACCATCGAAAAGATACATACCGCGTTAGGTAGGCCCAAACAGAACGATGATATCACTTTCAACCGCAAGGTAATTTCATCGTACTTCAAGTCACCTGTCAACCCTGTCGAGTTGTTCGGATGCTTGAAAGGCGTTGGATCGCTTGCAACCAAGCATGTCCCTGCCGAAGATGCCGTGGCTGCATCCAAAGGTTGGTATTACATGATGGGCAATATTGCACTCAGCAAGTTCAAGTCACAAAAGCGCATGACTCAAGGACCTACAGAGGACTTGAACTATGCTCAAGCGTTCTTTGTGCAGGACCTAGAGCACTCCATTGAGCGTTGGGAGACGTGGTATCGCCTTGCGCAAGCCAATGACACCCAGCTTGAGGAGGCGGTCTCATGGAACGCGGATAAAATGAACAGCAACAGCGCTGATGTTGTCAATTTCCAACGGGCTGCAATCAACTGCTACATCTTGGCTGTAGCCTGTGCTGTGCGCGACCCTAATGTAGGACCAAATACCCAGGCCAAGATTGCGCAGATGTACACAGAGTTTGGCAACCGCATATATGCATCTTCCAGGGAGCCTTTTAGAATGGAGGCGTTCCAAATTCGAGAGATTGAGAAGCGGTTCTGCAATCTCCAGACAAATGCAACTCTATACAAAGAGGTCGCATTTGCTCCATTGCAGACTTACACAGCCTGGAAATTTGCAAGCACACTTTACAAACGAGCAATCAAAGGCAACCCGAACAAATGGTGGAATCACTACATGCTTGGAAAGTGCGGATGGAAGATGTGGTCTACCAACGACAGCGCCATGCGGTATACCATGTCCATTGGCGCACCTGTTGCTCCACAGAATGGCCCAAGCTGGGAGTCGGTCATTGAGGCCTTCACTAGTGCGATCGAGACACTACCTGGAAAGAAAGGACGCAGCGGCGAGCCAGTTCTTGAGCCTCACTACAAACTAGTATCCGTTACCCATAAACTTTTCCAGCGTGGTGCCATCGACTACGAAAAGGGAGTGGAGATTCTCTCAAACACATCGTATGCCCAGAACAGCAAGGCTCCAGAAAGCGAAAACGACTGGCAGAGATACATTCTTGCCATCTTGAAGTCCTTGCGTGCAGCAGACAAGTCAAGCTGGCACCATCGTGTCATATCACGCGTTGCTCACACAATCTACGATAACGAGAAGAGCCCATCGGTGGCTCAGGATGCTAAGCATGAACTTATGCAGCAGATGTTTACTAAAACCATGGCTGTTCAGGTCTGGAAGCCCGAGAACGAGCGACCTGGCAGGCACTTTGTATACACTACTCGCTACACCAAATTTTTCATCGAACTTCTGGACTTGACTGAGGATAAGGCCAATTTCGAAGCGCTTGCGAAACGCGTAAGACGGAAACAGACGGACTTTTTTGAACATCAGAAACTGTGGCAAGATCTATGCACGCGTTACCTCAAGTTGCTACGAAGAATTGGCAGTATACCTGAAGGCCAAGAAGATTCAGCTTTCAAATCCGTCAATCATGATGAATTCAACACGCTTGCTCTTCGTTTGGAGGCGTGGTGTCAAAACTCAGCTACGCAACACCCTGTACTGGATGTTCTCCGCGACGCGATCGAACTCAAACGCCTCAACAACGGCATGATGAAGCCTCTTCTCATTGACGACCTCATTGGAGATACTTATGCGATGTTGTATACATCGATTGGTCCCACTTTGTCACCCCTCCCATCGGAGCAAGAACAACAACAACAACAGCAGCAGCAGCAGCAGCAACAACAACAAGCTCTGCTTGCTCAGCCTCGACCAGCACCTTTTGGAGGCTCTGTAACATCTACAGGCGCTGTACCCATCTCATCGTTGATGCAAGTTCAGATTGATGGCTCAGCAGAAGGAAGCAACGGATCACCTTTCAGCATGTACCATTCCGGTCAAATGCCCTCTCAACACACCAACCAGATGCCTCAGATGGCGGCACAACCTGAACAACCAGTAAAGCCCAGAGTCAAGGCAGTCGGTCGTAGGGAAATCGCAAGAAGGGCTGAAGCATGTGTCCAGAAGACTGCTGCTGCCTCCGCTCAATCTACCTCGATTCCAATTCGATCACCTCCCCCTGCCAATGAGGCGCTCTCTGCTGTCACCGATCAAGCAGCAGCATCACCAGACAAGACCGCCGAGCCCACTGCTGAACCGAACACATCCACTGAAAACCTTCAACCCTCTTTCGACCAAAGCGAAACCGCCACCGCCGCTCCAAGCGTAAACAACGACGAACCCGCCCCCAGCGCTCCCGCCTCCGTCCATGATGACGCCGACGACGAAAGCGAGCTTAGCGAACTCGATGAAGACGAAGTCGAGGAAATCCACCAAGAAGTTCAAAACGACACTTTACGTCGCTCTGCCTCCATTGCTGCTTTGAACAAGCCTCTTTTCCCCCACTTAGCTGCAACAGCAGCAAAGATGGCTCCTGTGGATAAACGCATCGAGTCTGAACGCGGAGATGATGACCCGGATGATGATGAGACAATGGATAGTGATACTATTCATGTCACTGCTCCGAGGCCGGCGAGGGCGAGGGATGAGGATCGGATGGATGTGGATTAGAGGTAAACAGTTTTCTTGGTAGTCTGGATTGCGGCGATGAGGGCTTGTTGTAGCTTTCTTGGATCGTTTTCTTATTAATGTATCACTGTACTATTACCTGTCGGATAGTAGTGCACGTCCGTACCTGTTATTCTTTCTTTCAAACTGTGGACGTACGGAGGGAGGACATGTATTGGTATCACTTGGATTTCTTTTTCCTGTTCCCTATGCTGTGTTCTAGATACCCGGTTTTATAGGGCTCGTATGCATACGCAATACGTAAACGGCTTTTTGGAGATCTCACTGTGCTGATTTGTGAACTTGTGTGAAGTTGATCTGGTGTACTAGTGAAATTCATTGTCTTCCATGATAGAAAATTTACAAAGAATTAATTGATTCAATACGGCTACACAACCTGGGAGGCAGTATCATAAGGAAGGGCGATATGAGTATACTTAGATTGCCATTGTGTCTTCTGATGGGTACTTCAGTCGAATATGAATTTCGATAATGATCTACTCGTGATCCAAGAACGAACTAAATGAAAAACATTGTGAAGGATAGGCTAGCAAAAGAACTGATTGATTTCCTGAAAAAAAGATCACATATCAAAGCCAGTCAACTAGTGTGTATTCCTTGTGTCGGCTTAAAAGCAGGCAATGGTGGTTGCGTACCTACCCTGCCGATATGCACCAACCACGAGCAAAAGTAAGAAGCTGCACTATTTCATACCAAAAAAAGTGCAAAAAAGCAAGTCGCAAATTACTTGGCGGTACTGGGAACTGTAGACACGTTAGAAATGTCTCAGGACCACCAATTTGTGAGGTTGAACGTACTCGAACCCAGGCTGGCGCGGATCTGGATCGGGACAACTGAGTGTCCGCCAGCCACAACGCGACGTCATACCACTAGACCATACCACCGTGGTATTTCTTTGATGACGAAAATTGCAGTTGGTCGATACTAATAGTTGGCAACATCACATGAAAAGCCATCTTCGAGTTGTAACAAATTTCTTACACCTGAATCGCTGGGAGTGTAAAGGAATTTTGAACGTGTGTGGCGGGGTCGTGGGGTCTGTGCCAATCGTCATAGGTGGGGCAGCGTTTTTGCTGGTGTTCGGTATATTCTTCCTTTACCCAATCGGTCGACACACAGCACGTAACTCAACATGCCTGCAGGTAGGTCTTGGATCCTCTAACATCTATGGTGCTTTTCTAAATACAATCCTCAACATGCATCCAGTTGACGTTGTTGCGAAGGCTGGCAAGCGCACATGTTTGCTCAAATTTTCTATACCTAGATAAAATATGCTTGAACACCATGCTGCACTTGCCCACGCGACTTGCAAAACACTTGACAATGCTAATTTCCGATGATTAGACTTCTCGTCACCCCGACAATCACGAGGCAAGCAACGCAAATCATACCGCGTTGAGGACGAATACTCGTTTCTTGACGAAGAAGACGGGTCTGCAGCATCTGGTAACCAATCGCCAGCCTTCCAGGACGATGATGAAGACGAAGACGATTTCATGCCCGATGCCCAGGAAGAAGAAGCCGAAGACGACTTTGAAGATGAAGAGGAGGAGAATGACGAAAACGAAGACGTAGAAGAAGACGAGGAAGAATCAGATGATAGCCTTGTAACCCCCAAACGCGGCGCTCGCGGGCCAAAAGCTACTCCCGTCAAGCAGCCCACCACGCCGCTTGTCCAGCGCAACAAGCCATCTACAGAGCATGTACCCTCGCCTATTATATTCGCTAAAGGCAGTGGTATTAAAGTGCGCAATGTAGATGCCGAGAACAAGCTGCGAACACGCGGCGTACCTGATTTCGACAAGATTGGAGGCCATGAGCCGCGGTTGAAAAACTTGTTCGGGCCGGATGGCCAGCATCTTAGACCTGTTTTGGCGTCTCGCGACTACTGGAGTTCTCAGGAGACGTTTCCGATCAAAAAGCCTGGGCGAGTTGACCCTGGCCAGACTGAGTTGGGGGGCTTGAGAAGAAGCTTCTTTGAAAAGGAGGGTACTAGGGAGAAAGAGAGTGAGGTGCTGAAACAATGGTATAGGCATACGGGAAAGATGGTATTTGAAGCCTCACAGGCTACCAAGGAATTATCTAAGGATGAAGCTAAGGTGTACATGCGGAATGATGGACCAGAGAGTTTGAATGTACTCACTGGGCCTGTTGATAGTCCCCAGGTTACCGCTCTCGAAAAAGGCACTTATATGCATGTTGGACAGTCTTTCCCAGACAAGGACAGCAGAAGGGGATGGCTATTCAATTCTGGATCCAGGATACAAGACGCTCAGTGGGCCACCAAGGAGGACAGTCGAACACAGTATGTTGCTGTCGCAGTTGAGCAGCGCCCCATGGATGGAAACCGACCCAAACCAATGGAAATACCAAAGGCGCCTGCTTTCAGTGCTACGGCGCCATTTCCAGCCTCCATTCAGATCTGGGCGTTTGAAGCTACTGAAGAAGGAGAACTGGATAGCTCAAAAGAACCTAGACTTGAACTTGTCGTTTGCGCCAACTGGGGTGCCCCTAAACAACTGCGGTGGTGTCCAGTCGCTGCTGCAGACACAAACGCAGACTCTGATACTGAGACGGAAACTCATATCGGCATGCTCGCAGTAATCTGGTCAGACGGACGAGTTCGTATCCTCAACCTTTGTGTCCCAAAGCGTCCAGACGGACAATGTCAACCTACATACCTCCGCTTCTCGCACACAGCCTTCGAAGTCTCAATCCCCCAAACCGTCCCCTCCTGTCTCCAATGGCTCTCAGGAACCACTCTCGCTGTCGCCACAGCTGCTGGCACCGTAGCCATCTGGACCCTAACCCGCCCTGGCACCCTCTCCCCAACCAACAACCCGCGCCCCTGGTTCTACCACCAACTAGCCGACACCTTCATCCTAACCATCTCCTCTGCCTGGCCCTCAAACCCGCACTATCTCTCCATCAGCACCGCCGACGGCTTCGCCCGCCTCTTCGATCTGCGCAGCCCCACCGCTGACACCACAGCCTCCATCCGCGGCCGCACGTTATGCCTCACGCAAGCCTGGCACGAGCACACGCAGTCCTTCGTCATGCCCGACGAACACTACATCCTACGGCACACGCCACTCCGCCGTTACTACCACAACTTGTACAGCATGCGACTGGACAATAGCATCACGCGCGTGGCTACGAGTCCCGTGCACCCGGGCGTCCTGGTCGGCGGCACGGACGGCGACGTACAGACGAGTAACCCCGTGATGCGCATTGCGAATTACAAGGTTGTGCCGTGGCAGCAGAAATGGTTTGTGCATGAGTGGAGGAGCGAAGTAGGGAAGTTGACGGTTAAACCCGTCACTATAACTAACGCTCACGGAGAAGAAAGATCTGGAGAAGGAGAAGAAAAAGAAGAAGATAGTAATGCCAGTGTGGCGAAGGTACCAGAGGACATTCTCGCACAACCTCTTGTACGCATGTCGGAGGGTTACAAGGCGGTGCAGCAGGGTATCGCGAGTAGCTCTGTGTCGAAGAGGAAAGGGAACCCGGAGATTGGGCGGTCGATTAGTATTTTCGAAGAGAAGTCCGCGGTTACGGCTCTGGCTTGGAATCCGAGTTTGAAGTATGGGACGTGGGCGGTTGCGGGGATGGGGTCGGGGCTGTTAAGGGTGGAGGATGTGGGAATTGTGGAGAAGAAGAAGTAGATTTGTTGTGGGAGTTGAAGAGGGGTGGATTCTTTTTTTTTGGGGGGGGGGGGGGGGATGAGAAGGAAAGAAGATGGAGAGTTATTTTCCGTGAAATCACATGTTCTTTTTACTAGTTAAAATAAATACATCAGCGATTACATGACATGAGATATCTTCAATCTTGACAGTGAAAAAGAATTACCAAATTGGTCATATTACACAATCTTACCTCACCGGCCTCATCTTGCACAAAAGCGGTGACTTCTCCCACAAAATATATGTCGCCTGATCGATCCAGTTCTTGCTCTCATCGCAAAGCTCGATGTCAAAGTGATAGTAAGTTTTTGCAGCAAGGAGCCGGATCTCATGGTATGCCATACTAAAGTCACGCACAAGTTAGCACAGTCTCCTTTTCCCTAGAAAAACAAAACATGGTATATATAGCCAAAGTGGGAAAAAAGGGCTTACTTCTTCCCAACACAATCCCTCGACCCAATCGAAAAAGGCTGAAGGCACGCCTTCTCATCGCTGTCAAACTCCGGGTCACCCAGCCACCGTTGGGGCAGAAACTCCGTCGGGCGCTTGAAGTTGCACTCGCTCATGTACATGGCATGTTGTGGAATGCCCACAGTGGTATGAGGAGGCACAAATCTGCCACAGATGGTGGTTCCGTCTGCGGGTGTGCGACGAGGTAACGTGAGAGGAACTGGTGGGTAAATACGAAAAGCTTCTTTGATGCAAGCAGCGAAGTAAGGTAGAGCAGCGAGGCGTTCCATGGTCATGTCGTCTGTGCTCTCAAATTCGTTGCGTATCTCCTGAGACAATTTTGCCATGCATTCAGGGTTGCGGAGGAGCAGGTATGTCAGGCCTGATAAGAGGGTTGCCGTAGTTTCCGTGCCTGCAATCATGAAGACGGACGCGTTTGAGTCCATTTCTGGTCGTGTTAGACCCTTGCCTTCCTTCTGGCTCAGTACCAGGTCCCAGAGATCAACACCTTGGCTATCACGGCCTTTTTCGAGGCGTTTTGTGACACGTGTGGTGGAGTGGTTGAAATGGTCCATGCGTTTCTTGGAGATGGAAGCTGGTGCGAATATTGTGAATAGTTTCCATAGCAATGGGTAGAACCGCATTAGGGTCAGGATACTTGAGAGCTTGAGGGCTCCAAAAATGTTACTGACCCACGGATCGTATTCGGCGTTGTCGAGCATATGGAGGGGCTCGCCAAACGTCAAATCGCCCATAACATCGAAGGTGGTAAAGTTGAAGAGCCGGACGAGATCGAATTTTGTTTCTGGATTTTCTTGTACGCCTTTTTTCAGCACGCTTACAAGTTGGTTAATGTACCTGAGGAAGAGAGGTTCCTGCTGTTTTAGAGCGCGATCCGAGAAGGCTGAAGTAAAGATTTTTCTTTGGCGAGTATGAACGTCATCTGGTGAATTAAGGAGATTGAATGCCCCATTGAGACTCTCTGGGTATCGTATCGGGTCTTTATGAGGCAAAGAGCCTGCTGTTCCTTTTGTGCCATGGCCGTGGATCTGTAAGGCCGTTAGCCAACGCCGCATAGATAGTAGACCAAGAATTTACTCACATCTTTCCACGCACCAGGATCAATGAAACTTAGTTCATTATGAGCAATTCGAACTATCGGCCCGTATTTACGGTGCATATCTTGATACATCTTGTCGCGAGCGCCGGTTGCAACGGCAATATGGACTGGAATGCGTGTTGCGACCAACAGTTTGGGGCCCGGGAATTTACGGAGGGGATGGAAATAAATTCGATATACAGCTACTGCAACAAAGCGAAAGACAACCTGTCATCAGTTAGTTTGGCAGCCTCGAAACGACATTGAGCAAGTTGCCATAGTTGAGGACATGCTGACCAGAGCTATCAAAGCGCCAAAGAGGCTCAGGAGGGAGGCCATTTTGAAGGAGCTTGGTGAGGTTGGCAGAGGCGTCGTATTGCGGCAAAGGGAGAGAAGAGGCAGCAGCCCGCTATGTAGGACGCGGGCCCTGTAGCTTGGAACAAGCGTTCTTTATGCTGGTTACCAACGGTACATACAAGGTTCCGTTATCCGATCTGCAAACAATATGGAGTGGCACGGTTCTAGTCCGCGGCCAATTAGCAGATGTGTTTCATGGTCGCTTTATGGACATGGGCGATACCAATTACGCGGTCCATCAGCAGAATATCGGATATTACGCCAATCAGACAGACGCCCATATGTGATGTTCGAGTGTCTTGGGAGAAGAAAGTTGAGCGAGTCACCGTGTTTTACTGCATACTAGTAGTAGCGATGCTGAGCATGCATGTCCTACGTTAGTTCATTGCGTTGGATGACCGTATAATGCACAGGGTGATGTCAGCTTGTCAGCCACATACCCAGCCGTTACAAGAGGTCCGTGCACCCATCAGATCGTGACTTCGCGTTAGCGACGTTCCCTGACTTATCTTAGACGCTCCCAATTCCAATCCACCAAAAAAATATAAAGAAACAAAAACCATGGTAGCGAGACCAACACAAAGTGGCATATCAGCCTTATTCAAGGCCTCCTCTTCGAGAACAACACCATTGGCACACAGGACACAAACCCGTACATTATCTTCCTCGCGCATCAACGCCGCATACAATGCGACCCCACCACGAGCAGCAACAACAAGCACCACCTCCTCCACAGCCGCGAAACCCGCTTCCTCAACCACAACATCAACCCCCCAGCGAACCGTAACACCTCAATTCCCCGCAAAAGAACCCCCAGTCCCCACGACCCGCAACGCCACCGCAGATTCTGCCGCCGCGGCCGCTCAATCGAAACGTTCGCTCACCGAAGGCCTCTCTGATGCGCCGCCAGAGCTCGAAGGCGTGCCCGCAATAGACTGGACGCGCTCGTACCACGGCCTCGGCAGTGTGTCGTTTACGCCAGAGCAATCTGAAGCCCTACTCGCACCCGTCACACAGGACGACGTCGAAGTCAAGCCAGACGGCATTTTGTACCTCCCCGAGATCAAATACAGACGTATTCTGAACAAGGCGTTTGGACCTGGTGGCTGGGGTCTTGCGCCGAGAGGCGAGAGCATAGTAACTGCGAAGTTGGTTACGAGGGAGTACGGATTAGTAGTACAAGGACGGTACGTTTGCATACATATCTTCCACCACGTGAACAGCCATACTGACGATGGGATTTTATTAGCCTTGTCTCCATTGCCCGCGGCGAACAACAATATTTCGACCCAGATGGCATCCCTACTGCGACCGAGGGCTGCAAGTCCAACGCCCTGATGCGATGCTGCAAGGATCTGGGCATCGCTTCTGAACTCTGGGACCCGCGCTTTATCCGCGAGTTTACGAGTAAGATGACAAAGGAGGTGTGGGTCGAGCACGCGACTACAAAGAAGAAGCGCAAGATTGTCCTGAGGAAAGATGATAGCCCAAAGTATCCGTTCAAGGAGGTCAAGTTATAGAAAGTCATGAATCACGCATTTTATGGGGCGGGAGGCGTTGAGCGTTTTCTGCCCTTAGAGATATGCATGTTATACCTCGGTTTGTAGCAATACCACTCATGTCTATCGAGTTTTTGGCTAAGGGAAGTAGACACACGGCTTTTATGATACAGTCGTGAGGTTTTTTCAGTTGTAATACCATCATCTACTTTTTTGTGCCGTCAAAACGCCAGAAGCCATTTATATTTATCCCGCGGGTCTTGATCATCTTGGGGACCTTTTCTAGCGATCTCCCAGATCAAACCCGGACCCCCTTGATCTGTTTCTCAGCTCGCCGGGGTCTCGTCCATATGCCAGAGGGTCGTCTTGAGATGCTTCCTGACGCTGCCAGTTCCATGGCATCCATCCACTGCTCGTCCTCCGACCAAGGGGAGGTGGTGTGATGGGGTATGGTGGCCGGTCTGATCCAGAGCTCAGCTCGTCACGCTCGATTCTGTCAAACTCTGCTTCGCTCCTGTTGCGGGACAGACTACCACTGCTCCTGCTGGATTCGTAGTGTGTGTTTCCGCCCTTTTGCTGGATGCGGATATTTTCTTGCTCGCGGTCAAACGCTTGCAGGAGGCTTTCGAGGCGCTGGCGCTGCGATGCCACGTAGTTGAGTCGGTCTTCGTTATTGCGGATCGAGTCTGGGACGAGTTTGGCTGCACCACGGCTCAGGTCAGAGGCCTGTGCATCCCTTGTTTCGGCAGTGCCAGCAGTGTATAGTGCGCTCGCTCCGCTGAGTGCCTGGTTCACGAGACCATATAGGTCATTGCTACCCCTTGCTGCGGGCATCTGAAATCTGCTCATAAGGCTCTGTGCATATGTCTGTCCAGCTGGCGGGGGTGCATCTGGCTTGCGAGGTGCGAAACCTAGCAGGTTGACCCTGACCCACTCGATGCCCATCTCGATATAGGCCATGCCTGCCGATTTCGCACGGTCATGGCTCTGGGTTATAAAGTCATCAATCTCCTTCTCGTGGTGGTACAAGAACGGCTCCAAGTGTTCTTGGTAGATGTAACTTGCACCCTGAGCGCCCGGCAGGATCAAATATAGATGTGCAAAGAAGCGGATCCATGAGTAGAATGGCACCCAACTCAGGATGAAGTCGAATGTATTCTCGACGGCTGAACAAGCGGATAAAACGACAAAGTAGATCAGCCACGGAGCGAGGAGGGCTGGGTCGGATGTGTGGAGGGCTTTGTATGATGCGAAGATGGGAAAGAAGACTGTAGTGACAACACTGGTGAGTTGTTAGTGAAAGCACTCATACAGTGTGTCGTTGTCTTTGGAAAGAAATCATAGGTTCAAGAGCCTGTATTGAGTAATGGCTCGCATGCTACACACTTTGGGCGGCCAAATTCACGATAAGCCGTGTCCGACTGGGTTTGCTTGGACATTGAAACGCGGGGGGGCGGGGTATAACTTACGTCAGGCCATCGGCAATGAAGCCGAACATGATGGCTGGTCTTCAAATCAATGCAACGAGGGTGGTGGATATGAGGGGAGATACAAGGAGAGCCACAAGCACAAGTAGCGAGAGCTGAGGCTTAGCCCGGGTACGCGGCGGAGATGCGGAACAGCCTGAGCGGCCTGGTGATCCACGGGATGCACGTCAGTCGCCGGCCAACAACGGCGTCGCGCTATCCGCTTTCGGTCCTTTGCGTCTGAACATCACCTGCTGGCCGCATTGTGACCAGAATTTGTCGCTGGTATCCTCGTGAGCCTCTGGGTATACTTGCAGCTGTATCCTTCAGCGCTGCCTTGTTCAGCACTTTTTACTACTCTTGGAACGACTTCGCAGAGAAGCGCCGCCACCACATTTACCGTAATATCTCCGAAAAGAAGAAACAACATAGATGACATCATCTTTGGTCATAAAGCTCTGGAGAGATACCTTCATTCTCATGCTCTGAGTCTGAGCTTGCAACGTTTGGGGCAGTTATCGTTGAAGGTAAATCACTTTTGAAGCGCAGCCCATCATACAGCTTCTGGTGACTTACCGCATTGAGCCATCCGCAGACCTCCTGGGTTTCTTTTAAGATCAACCAAATATCTCAAACCTTCTCTATCGTGCGAAATTGTCCGTGTACTAACGCCTATATTAGACCATGTGGGGTGGAAGCTCTACTGCTGACAATAAGACCACTACCAGCGGCATCGGGAGCCGCAAAGGCTTGTTGCGGGCTAATCGCCATGTATGTAGCCATTGGTTTCCTTGGCTAGTTATCTACGTTCCTCTGCGCGTAAATCCGGTACTTCTACAACTCCTCCAGCACCCACTTCACCTCACCCAAACGGGCAGGACACACGAGAGCCGAAGACGCCTCCCATGTTGCCATGGCTGCCAAGATCACGCTTATGGCGACCCTGGATCCGATAACAGCTCCCACCCCGCATTTGCAACATTGCTGCCGTTTGACATCATTTGACTATGCTCTACAGAGGCACAATCGAGCATTTTATATCCAGCTTGCAGAGTGATGGATTACGTAAATATGCCCCCATGCCTTCCCGGTTATCTGTACAGCTACAGTAGCCCGGGTCCGTTTACTTGGCCCGAGACTTGACATGGCCGATCATGCCTAAAATGCCAGTCAAATACCCAGTAAGCATGTTGTAGCTGCACCAAGTCTTGGTATGAACGTACATTCACCCAATCTTTGCAAGCCCTGATGCCGGACGACGTATGCCAATTGTTGGGGTGCTGGTGCCTCACATATTCTGCCATTGTAGATCAAGCTATCGGAGGCCCTTTGTTAGAAAAGGGAAAGCTTACTCGCATCAAGATGCCGAATGGTTTGTGTGACATGGATTACGCACAAGTATAAAACCCAGAGAAATTCCTACAGAATTAGCCCCAGGTTCTCGTTGCTGAAACTCGTCCGACGAGCTCTATCATGGCTTTGATAAGATCAATTGTGGCATTACTTGCCCTTCAATTAGCTAGCGCAGCACCCCAAGCCTCAGTGACCTCATCTGCTGTCAGTTCTCCTAGCCCAACCGGGCTGGATCCGGCAGTCTTACTCTCTACAGAGGAAGTCGAGGAGCTCTACAGCCTCCATGAAGAGCTTGTCAACATCCCATCCATCTCTGGAGACGAAATCGAATGTGCGGATTTTGTATCAAAGTATTTAACCAACTTGGGCTACTTTGTCGATAAAGTACCAGTCAATGAAACAGGCACATACAATGTCTTTGCCTATCCCCAAGCGTTGAAGGACGAGGGAGTATGGCCGGAGGTTCTCATCACTAGTCATATTGATACTGTACGCGCAGCGTCTGGGTCTGTAAATCACAAACAACTATTGACTGGAAAATAGGTACCACCATTTTATCCATTTGAACGCCGTGAGAGGAATGGCACAACCTACCATTTTGGCCGAGGAACCGTCGACGCCAAAGGACCAGTCGCAACCATGATCATCGCATCCCACAAATTCCTTCAGTCCCGGAATGAAACAACTAGCTTAGGCATGCTATTCGTCGTTAGCGAAGAAAACTCCGGTGCAGGAATGAGAGCATTCGCAAAATACGCATCTAACACGACCTTCCGAGCCGGCATCTTCGGCGAACCAACCGAAGGCAAGCTTGCAAGCGGCCACAAAGGCAGTTTCGGCATCACTCTCAAAGCCATCGGCAGGGCGTCTCATTCCGCATACCCGTGGCTCGGTGTAAGCGCCATCAACTACGTCGTCGACGCCATCTCCGCACTAAGGGCTTTGGAACCCGCTCTCCCCAAGAGCGAACTTTTGGGTGCTTCAACACTCAACACGGGTCTCATCGCTGGTGGTGTCGCCAGCAACGTCGTGCCTCCCAACGCCAACGCAAGCGTCTTAGTCCGTGTTGCACGCAGCGAAGACAATGCTGTCGACACTATCAAAGATATGGTTTCCGGTCTGTTTGCTCCGCTCGTCAGCAGCGCCAAGGAAGTCAATGCCACGTTCGAATACACATATTCTACCCTGTCGACGAGAGCGCAGATTCTGGATACGGATATCGAGGGCTTGGAGGTTGCGCCGGTGTTTTACGGGACTGATATTCCGAATTTGCCGCAGGTGGAGAAGAGGTATTTGTATGGGACGGGTACGATTGAGGTGGCGCATACGCCGGATGAGATGTTGAGTCAGGAGGAGTTGGTGCAGGCTGCGGAGGCGTATGGAGCGATTCTGAGGACGATTTTTGCGTAGTAGGATTATGGAGAGGGAGGGAGTATGGATTCATGTAGAATGGTGTGGTCTCACTGCGCCATTGCTATTGAAGTTCTAAATATATTCATGGTGCATGAACGATGTCAAAGTGCTACTTGTGTTTGTTTGATGCTTCTTCGCCAAAATTTCGAATTACACGAAAGTGGTATACGGCAGGCTGGTATTCGCGACAGGTAGCGACCTAGAGGCTGAAATAAATTAATGCGTTCACAATTTTTCACCTGAAAAGTCTCTTCACCGTGGTGTTGCCTTGGCAGAGTGAAAGTACAATACTCATCCCGCTCACTGGAGCCCTGCAAACGCCCATCCACGCGTCTGCCTTGGAGTGAAAAGAGGCAGAAGATAACGCAATCCGTCCTCGTGGTAGTGTTGCAAACGACGCCGTTCGCGCTAACCCGGTCCCACCAGGCATATAGATTGCACTCGCCTCGCTCAACCCATATCCTCTACCACACACATCACTTTCTATTATTACACACATTCTTACTTTCATTGTTATTTTCATTATTAATCTCATCTTTCTATACCTCCATCTTTCCATTCTTCCTCCATCTATACCTCCTACTATCATTTCCTCCCTTCCATTCCTAATTTCCCATTCCGACGCCTCCCCCCATCAAGGAGCTCACCATGATTGAGCACCAGCTCCGGCTCCCAATCGCACCCCTTGCCCACATGTTATGAGAGTAGAAGAGACAAGAAGGTTTGGAGGGCGCGGATTGCCCTTTGTTTTGCCATTTCGGTATGACATGACCCTGCTGCAGGGGTCTTGCATCTTTGTTGGAGGAATGATACGGTAAGACGTTCTTGGTCACTGATTGTTGTACTTTTAACTAACTGGACAGGGTTTCGAGGGTAGTAGCCCGGCTCCCAATAATGGGATTCCGGGCCTGGAAGATGTTAAATGAAACTTCAACGTCAACATCCGCGCTGGCGAAGTCAGCGGTTCTCCCGAACGCCGAGTTTCGTTGGCACCTCTCTCTGGACTGTTGGGCCTTCGGAGCCAGGAGTGGTTGCTTGTTTATTGTGGGATGACATGGGATTTGGCAAGACAGATATGGTCATCCTAACATACTTTATCCACTACATGTCATGAATTATTTTCTTCTTTTCAATCTTGACTTTTCTTTTCGAAGATGACGCAAACAACGTCATACCACTCGATTCGCTTCCCAACCAAGTGACGCTAGTTTGCCAAAATGACGGTCATGAGACATTGTCAAGGGAAGTGTCTATGGCAGGTATGTAGTACAGTAGTAATACGGATGTCGGATGGCATAGTCCCGAAGGAAGGGTTTCTTGGCACCAATACAGCAACGTCAGATGGTGGGGCGTGTCATTGGAGACGCATCTCACCCCCCGTCTGTGGCTAGGCACATCCAAGGCCTATCACAATCCTCTATAGCATGTACATACATATACTTATGCTTTATGGGAGGCTGAAGATGATGTTCTCGCTTGGCAGCGACCTCGTGCTGCGCGCATGCCACGCGAGCAAATGACGTGCCGTGGCCCTGGAGTGAGCGCGTGCGTGACCAGCCCAGGTCGTCGCTAATGTCGAATGCTCTCTCCTACGTCCGGTATATCATCCCTTTCCTCTGGCTTCCGCCCACGCGATCTCCGGCTGCATACATAAGAATCCAGGGTCTCGATCAGCAACGACTGCGCATGTCCTATGACGCGTTTGCGGCTGCTGGCTATTGGTCCTAACAATCTCCGCTGGATCCGCTACTAAATGCTGCTCACGCCTCGCACCTATTCCAACGCACAAACTGCCGACGCCGGCCGCAAACTTCCTGAACCCTCATTCTTCGTGTGCACAAAGTCGCGCAAGGAGCTGCAAGCTGAGGAGAAGCGTGCGCTGAGGATGTTGCTGCTGCACCAAAAAGGGGCTGTCAAAGTAGGCGAGGTTGTGAGGTGAGTTACTGTATACGGGCATGGGCACATGCCCCAGACATGGACATGCATACATGTCGTATGGTTTGGGGCACGCCAAAGCGCTCAACGGTCCCTCGTGTTCAACCGTGCTAAGACGCTGGGCAGGTACACACTTACATACACGCCCTCCGAAGACCGAATATTACCCCCGCCTCCTATCCTCCATGTCCGTATACGCAACTCGTCGGCCATTCCTCTGCGCGCCGCATACCTCCATGGGCCCTACACCATCCACGTCTCGGCCTACCCCTCCACCTTCAACCCCAACGTCAAAAATGAAGATGCCAAGATCTACGGCGCCCCCGACTTCGAGCCTAACCTAAAGGCAGGAGGTTACTGGAATACAAAATTGACTGTGCCCGAGCATGCGAGGACCGAGATTCCAGGGTATAATGCTGAACCGAAGACCGTCACTTGGATAATTGAGATTGCATCGCAGATCATCTTCTCAAATTCTGCGTCGGTAAACTACGAATTGCTAGTTGCACGCGACGAGCGATCACTTGACCTTGGCTTCACCGCTGTAACGGGGAACACACATGGAACGCCAGGAAAAGTTCAGGACCACCAGCAAGGAAGCCAGAAGCATGTTTCAAATCATGCAGGACAGCCCAAGGGCGTCTATTCTAAGGCAGTCAAATTGATAGTGGATGATACAACTAGTTTGTGGAACAAGCCCGAGTTGCCGGAATGGAAAGACGAGGAACCGGGCAGCGAGGGAGAGTCCAAGAATACTGACCATGCAAAGGAGCTGGCTGAGCGGAAAAGAAAGAATATTCACCTCGTCATTGTAACACATGGATTGCACAGCAATCTCGGTGCAGACATGCTGTACCTGAAAGAGAGCATTGACGCGACTGCAAGACAAGCGCGCGAGAGTCGGCGACAGCGACGCAAGGAGAAAAAGGGGGGTGGGACCAAAGCTGCAGGCAAGGACACATCCACTGCACCATTGTCTGGTGGCCAAGATGAGATATCGGATGCGGAAGATGAAGACGAAGAAAACGAGGAAGAAGTAGTCGTACGTGGCTTTGACGGCAACGTAATACGCACCGAACGCGGCATCCAGTATCTGGGGAAGCGACTTGCTAAGTACGTCCTGCGTTTAACGTACCCTGACCAGCCATACCTCCCAATCAAGAAGACCGTGGGACAAAAGCTGTCCAACACCTTTTCGCCTACAAGAGACAAGGCAGATGAGGGCATTCCTGCTCATCAAGGCAGTAGTGTGCATCACTTGTTCAAAGGTCGGGACAAACGGGCATACCGGTTCACCAGCATCAGCTTTATCGGCCACTCTCTTGGCGGTCTTGTACAAACGTACGCCATTGCGTACATCCACAAACACTCCCCTCACTTCTTCGATACAATTAAGCCTGTCAATTTTATTGCTCTGGCGTCTCCGTTTTTGGGGTTAAGCAATGAGAACCCCACCTATGTCAAGTTTGCACTGGACTTTGGACTGGTTGGTAGAACAGGACAGGATCTCGGTCTAACCTGGAGAGCACCCACACTGGCAAGGAGTGGCTGGACCGCAATGGGTAATGTGTTCGGAACTCAGGGCCAAGCTTCACAGCAGGAGGACCCTGGCGCTAAACCTCTATTACGAATTCTTCCTACGGGGCCTGCGCACCAGGTTCTGCGGAAATTCCGGAATCGCACCGTATACTCCAACGTCGTCAATGATGGCATTGTACCACTGCGTACAAGCTGTCTCTTGTTCCTTGACTGGAGAGGGCTGGGCCGGGTACAGAAAGCCCGGAGAGAAAACGGACTCATCGGTACCGTTGCTGTGTGGGGTTATGGTCAACTTACGGGGCAAAACTCTTCGCCCAATCCTTCACGAATTGGCTTTGCAGAGGACGAAAGCTCTGGAGCTGATTCTCCAACATTTCAGGGCGATGACACAGCTGTACCCCTACCAGGCGCTGATACGACCAATCAAGAAGACGAAACACAGGTATCTACAGTAGAGACTGCGGCGCATCAAGTGATTGAAGGACAAAAGAAGAGCCCAGATGAAAGAGACCCGAACGACAACTATTTTCAGCCGCAAAATACGCTGATGCAGTGGTGGAGCTATATCAGGCCCACTGGAAAGCATACCTCGCGAGACAAGAAGATGTTCTCGCGAAGCCAGACGATCTACAAGGATGATGAAGATGAACAATCTCCTACCCAGGCAGAAGACTCGTCGTCATCATCGCGTACGGACCAGCAAAGGAAAAGACCTCGAGCGACGCGTGGCGACTCCATTGTCGATAATCCTCGAAGCAACATGGCACCACCCAAGACTACGATATTCGAGTCGGCTGGTGATTTGATCAATCCCCCTGTACCTCCGCACTCATGGATCAACGATCCAACCACCCGAGCACGCGCCATCTTTCATGACAGGATCTATCACCCGGAAGATATCCCTCCGCCACCAATCAAGAAGAGGGCCACGCGAAACTTTTCAGGTGATAGTGTTGCCAGCCAGGCATCGACAACCAGTGTTGATGACAGTGTGATGCGTGTGGAAGAAAAGATTGCCCGCGCCTATCATAAGGATCTCTCGTGGCGTAAGGTATTGGTCAGCCTTGAGCCCGACGCCCATAACAACATCATTGTACGCCGTATGTTCGCCAACGCATATGGGTGGCCTGTCATCAAACATCTTTGTGATACCCACTTTGCCGACACATACTCGGCTAACACGCGCACTGAGCTCGAGCCTGCAGTTGAGCGAGCCGAGCCAATGGACAAGCCTATTGACAGAAATGGCGAGCGAGTCAAGGGGCAGCAGAATCAACACCCACCTGTTGAACGTTCCGACAGTGAGATGCGCGAGGTAGCTGACGAGTTGGCGCCTCTGCACCCGCTCACTTTGAAGATGCCAAAGAGATCCAATACGACCGACTCTATGCATAGTATTGGGTCTGGTGACTGGGATAGCATCTACTTCAACGAGACTAGCGACGATGAAGACGAGTTCGACGATCGTAATGCCGTGCAGCGTTTCTTCCAGCCCAATAGTGCAAAGAGCCCCCGAAGCCCTGGTTTTCCACCTAAGACACCTGACGGAAAGGGCACTAGTCAAGCGGACATTGCCGACTTCCTTCGTGGGTCTAATGTTGAAGTTCACAGGGGTCTTGGCGCAAGCCCGAAGAGTAGGACTGCTCCTACTCTGACAGCTGAGCCAGACTCAATCGAACCCGGCGAATCTTCTACTGCGAATGAACAAGTGGAACAAGCCTCGACCCACTCTGAGGCACCTATGGGTAGGATTAGCGGGGTTGGCTTGAGGAATGCTGCTGACGTTTCTGCATCTCCAGAGGGTAGTAAAGCGAGTCCTGGAGGCAGTAGCGTCACTGAGCAGGTTGCCAGACTGAGCAGCCCCAAGGCTGACAAGCAGGATGATGCTAGCTCGTAGTGCAGAGTCCGCGACATCTTGAGGCGGTTGACGGCGTAGAACGAAGAGGTGCAAGAGACGACGACAACATCGCATAGACATTTTCAGCAAGTACCACAGCCCTCTTGGCGATTTTGGGTACTCTTCCCAGATTTTTTTCTTGTCTAGATCCTTCCCGCGTTTTCGGTCTTGGATGCATGGGGGTGTTACGTGACGTTAGGTTTGAGATCAGCGCACAGAGACGAGACGGATGGTACACGGACGATAGCATGGGCCGTAGTACCGTTTGTGTACCCACAAGATACCCCAGATATCACATAGTTTGTAGACATATATTTTTAATCTTATTCCCTGTTTCTGTTCTTTCGCTTTTCCCTTCGTTGACACTCTGCTATACTGTGTTCACACTGTGTTCTGGTTGACCCAATGTACTCAAACAATGCATCACCTGTGACGCAGTAGCACATATGTGAACTTCTCACTCATGTCCCTCAGAGGTTTTGCTCCTCGCTTTCCTCTTTCACCAACAACTCTATTGGCGACGTCACCTTGATGCTGCGCCTTCCCAATTCACTCCGTCACTACCGCGTGGCAACGTGCTCCGTTTGTTTTCAGTAACTCGAAAATAGCAAACCGAGTCTCACACTCAATTCACCATACGATCAAAACACAGCTTTTTCCGAATACAGACCTATTTCAATTCGACAACACACTGGTGGTTCACTATTACTGTTCAGAGAAGGAACAGCAGCCAGCGCGATGCCCACCTCTGACTCTAACAGTCCTTCAAGGCATCGAAGCCCTAGGGCTGGCAATAGCCAAAAACAACGCCGCCGCATCGTACGACGATCCAACATGTCACGCTCAAATACAACACCCGATCTCGTTATGATGTCACCCGCTTCGATGTATAGCGGATGTGGTGTCACAGTAGCGCCGGACGAAGCAGGAGTCGTAAACACCTCCTCTTCTTCGGAGTCGTTCGCTTCGATGATCAATAGTACGTCTTTTGGTCACTCGCCTACGATCTCGATTAGAAGCGGGTCAAACACAGTAGTAGAAGGCAAGAAGAAGCATGGCGTGTTTGGCTTCAAGGCAAAGGACAATGACCGCCCGAAAAGTTCGCATGGGTCCCCCCTTCAACTATCGCCTCTGCCTCCGCTTACCCCAGTGAAAGCTGCGCAGTTTCTGGGTGTCGAATGCGGCGCTGTGAGGACTCGAAGCGGGTCGCTGGGCAGTCGAGTTCAGGATGTTTATGAGTTCAACGGTCCGCTGGTACGATCAATTCCGGAAGACAAAAACTCTTCGACTCGACTGACCGATCCTCAGGACTCTGCGAGCGAAGAGACTGAGTCCATAGAGGAGGATGTTGTCTCAGGACCAGTAACATCCAAGTGCCTTTGGGCAGCCGGTAACAAGAAAGCGCAGCGGATGTTTGGCATAGCCTCATCGCGTGGATCTAGCATCAAGCGTAGAGCTGAGCCAGAGCGTCACTTCACTGAGACGCCAGCGATTTATTCAAAGAAGGGAAATCGAGTTGACTACAGCAGTGAGCCTGATGTCCATGCCCGCGCTCCTGCAAAGCCTCGAAAACGTCGTACGCGCAAGAAGGCCCCTAAATCACTCGATCGGATGACGCCTATCACGGAAATATCGTGTGACGAACTGCGTTCTTCCTATCACGATTCTGAACACAATCCTGAGTTGGAACTCATCTCGGAGTATGAACGCGATCCTTCATACAGTAGTAGCCTACCGCAACGACCACCAACTCCGTTACCGCTCACGGTTAATACCAGTTATGAGTTGAAGGAAGAAGATCTCTCACCGGTGGATGCCAATTCAGGAAAACAGGCTGTTGCTGGAGTAGAAGAATCTGCACAATATTCCGATCGCGAAGTTGGCGTCAACAAACCTAAGCCAGAGCCGTTGACAGTCATATACCTACGCGGTCCTTTACAGTATTTTGAGGACCGCCTTCTCGATGCGACTGAAGCTCATCTTGCGGCTCAGAAGATGAAGAATGACATCAATGATGCTGCAAGAGTCTACCTGGATGACAAAGGCTGTTGTTTGAGAGCCTCCCACAAAGCGATGAAGAAGGAATTTGTGGCGGTAAGGCCGAATGTGCTCGTTGAGGATTCTGACAACGACACAGAGTCTGCAAGCGACGATGGCAAAAAACTAGTCTCTATTCGTGGCAGTATTGATTTGGAAGAAGATCCAATCGTTGATTTGGTCGAATTGATGACCTGCACACACATCACCGCAAGTGTGAGGAAGCTTGTCTATGTTCAACCCAAGAAGCCAAAGCCAACCACTCCGTCCAAAGGCCAGCCTACGCTCAACCCGTCAAGTGGAGTAAATTCACCCTTGAAGTCGACGTATATCTTCCAGCATGACGAGAAAGCCAGTCCATTCAAGGAACTCATCTGCAACGTAAGCGTACGTACATCCACACAACCTTTCACAACCCGAATTAACACCACGCAGCCCACCCTCAAACGCATCTATCACCCAGCTAAACTCCCCAAACAGATTCGTAGAACAAAAAAGAGCAGGAATCTCTGCAACGATTCCCGCATCCTAGTCCAAAACTGGATCTCCACAAACGACCACACCAAACAACGCCCCTTGTCTGACCGCCTCGACATGGACGTCCTATCCGACCAGCAAATCCCGCCTGCTCCCTTCCCCAAAGATAATACTAACAGTATCTCTATCACCAACTCCCCTCGACCTCCGAGGAAATCATCAAAAGAAGGCTATTGCCTCCGAAACGGCCACATCCTCCACCCAATCAACCTCCCATCTATCCCCGACGAAGCCGCCATCAACGCCCTTGAAGTCCGACCTCATCTGCGCACCCACTCCAGGCGTAAGATGCGCGTCCATATTCCGGTGTTTTGTGATCGGTGCGGCGAGGATGTGCGCGAGGAGCTGTGGGGGTGCGATCTTGCGGCTTGTCGCATGGTGGTGTGTAAGGGATGTTCGGTGGATATGGAGGCGGAGTGGATGGAAAGGGTGTGTGGGGGGTGTGAGAATTGAAAATGGGAAGTTGGGGATATGGAGGATCTGGGAATAAGTGAGAGAATAGGCATTTTAGGGATACGGAGACGGATAGGTTAGCTAGTGAGAGGGATTCTGGGTACTCATGTAATGAGTAAATATGAATGGAGGTATTGTAGATGAACGTGTGGTGCGAATGTATGCTTTGTGTGGTTTGCGTGTCGATGTGACCTTGAACTCACGCTATAGCGGCTGTTTCGAGCCCTTCTTACACGAGGAAGTTGACAGAGAGAAGTAATCACTACTTGATGCCCGAAATATTGACCATGATAGTTCTATCAACTCCGAATTCATTATGCAGTGTCTATTGCACCTTCTGTATTATCCAGTATGCCATGATGACTACCTCAAAAACGCCGGAACTTATCTCCTCAAATCGACCGAATTCATCCTTTTAACTCCCAAAGAAAAAAACCCCCATCAAGAGCCACATCGCAGTATCATACATCCAATCCTCACGTTGAAAGATTCCAGACTACCTTGCTGAAACGACCCATCCCATTCCCGCTTCAATAATCGACCAAAGCAGCTAAATCCGCGATACCCTCTCAAACACCCGTCCAAGCACCCCCTGCAATCCCTCGCCCCTGCATCCCCGAAATAAACTCATTCCTCAACTCCCTCTCCTCGTCAAACAATCGATCCCACCCAGCTTCATCCCTCAGGATACTCTTGCTATACTGGCGGGGATCCGGATGCGCCCAGTGCGTAACCAGGAAATGCAAAATGAGAACGCGTAATGAGGATTGAGCCGGAAAATGGGACCAGGTAAATTTTGCGAGGGACGGGGTGAGCGGGAAGTGGTGGCCGAGGGACCAGCGGATGCGGGCGAGGGTGTAATGAGTGAAGGAGGGGGAGTCGAGGGTCTGCGAGAGGTGGCAAGCATGGAAGCTTGGGGGAATGGGATAGTGGTGCGCGGGTTGAGGGGTCAGGGGGATGAAGGTGGCAGCGGTGGCTGGAATTATTCTGTGTACTGCGGATGTGGGTGCCGGTGCCGGTTTCATGCTTGGAGGGCTGGGCTTGGTGGTGGAGTCGGGGTGCGCTGTGGGTGGTATGCTGAGAGCACTGGAGGAGGATGAGATTTCATTGGATGTAGATGCAGTTTGACTTTTGTTAGTAGCAACGGAAGGTTGGCTAGGCTTTGGGTGGTGAGCTATCGAGACTACATTCAAAGGGGTTGGTGCAGGTGCGTACTGCTGGACCATTCCCTGAGAAGTGTTGACGTCGGCTGAGGCCGGATACGCGTCCTTGTACATATAGTAGAGGAAGAGGCAGAAGATAGCTGGATCGACCTCAGGGAGTCGGATGACCCAGTCTGGTTTCTTCACTTTCTCTTTTACATCTTCCTCGTCGGTGTCTGGCTCGATCTTGATCGCCGTGTCAGTCTCTTCGGGTTCCGTCATACTTTCGGTTGAATTGTCTTGACGAGCAGTCTCCGAGAGCTTTCGTTTCTTGTTGGTACTAGTTGGGGACAAGGCAGCCAAGCGCAACTGAGAAACTTGCTGGCGGAAGTAGTTCGAATAGTGGCAGAGGAGTGCAATGGGAAGGACGAAGCTTCGGCGGTTTTGATGTTCTCCGACTACGACTCGTATAGCGTTCCCTTCGATCCTTGAAGTTGTTAGTGATATATGTGGAAGTTTACTAACTGAGATAGCTTACATTTTAACAAACATATCAGGTTGTTTTGCACCAAGCGCTTGCGAGGGTGGGTGATGAGCTATGGTTGGCGGTGGCTGAGACGGCGGTGCCTGTTTGATCATTGTCTTTGGCAGGACTGGTAACGCTTTGGAATTTGGAAAACTGATATTCGACTGAGTGGGCAGAAAGAGCTTATGGAGTTGGTCAAAGCAGACGTCAGTGGATCTCGATGGAATAGGCCTTATTTGTATCTCATCAGCACGGTGCTCACTTGGTGAAGCAAACAGTCGAGGCGACGGTTGCGAGAGACGCCTTCACCTCGAAACGAGGTGAGTGAGTGGCATGAAGGCAGAAGTGAGAGATTGAAGCCTTCACGCAGACATTCTGAAAGTGAACAAGGTTGCACGATTCTTACCGGCCTTAGTGAAATAGGAAACTCTAGTATCTCCAACTAACTGTAACATCTTTGGATGGTTGTAGACTCGGTACATACTTATGTTGCGGACAAACAATGTATGACGGATCCATCAGGAGCTTCAATTGATTGCTCATTGGATTCTGAACCATTTGCATCGCATATAAAAAGCCGGACCGAGTTTTGAGAAAGGGTCGCGCCGTAGTGAGAAGTGAAGGTGTATTTATCATGCTATATCAGGAAAGCATGGGGTGAATGCCAAGGCGCTATGCATGTTTGCGTGTGGACCACAATAACAAATACATACACTGATGGTAGCCTATTTTTCGTATGACAGGGCATAATTCCAGAATATGATGACCGTGTCAACCATTGTAAATAAATCGCTTCAGAATTTGAGGGAAATGGTTCAGCAGAGAATGTGGTGTATTAGACGCTCAGTATGAGCAAACTACTTCAGTAGAAAGTATGGGTATGGTAGGTCAATCCTAACCAAGATATAGTCATGAGACATCCTCATCTCAGAGTAGCCAAGAGAGACAATCGCCAAACTAGACCTTGGCCTCGACGTTGACATCCTCAACGTGGCCGTGGTGACCAACCTTGAGTTTTCCGTCCTCAATATCACGGGCAACGCGGTCAAGACGCGACTCAACCTTTCCAGCCTTCCAAGCAGGCAGACCAGAATCAAAGACGTCGTCCATCTCCTCAAGTGTCTTGCCCTTTGTCTCTGGTGCGGTCAAGAACATGTGAATGAACGCAACAGCGTTGAAGGTACCGAAGATCATGTACATCTTCCAGTTGATGGACCAGAGAAGTGGTGGGACGGCGAAAGCGAGGATACAGTTCCAGGTCCAGTTTGTGGCAGTAGCGAGACTGACGGCTTTGGCGCGGACCTTGGCGGGGAAGATCTCAGATGGGTAAGTCCAGGAGACGGGTCCCCAAGTGGTGGCAAACGTAGCGACAAAGAGGTATGAGCATGCTACGATGGCCTTGGAAACAGCGCTGTGCTCACGAGGTACGACCCAGGAGATATCCTTGTCGGATTTGTCGGGATTGGGGTTGCCGTAAGAGGCCTGGAGAGCGCCCGTGGTGAAGAGCCAAACAGCCATTCCAAAGGATCCGCAGAGCAACGCTGGGCGACGACCGAACTTGTCTAGGTATAGGATAGCCGGGAGAGTCATGGCAACATTGATAATGTACTGAATGGATGCAGTGAGGAGCTCATCGGCGATCCCAGCTCCGCGCATAATGAACACAATGTAGTACATCATGATGTTCATACCTGATATAGTTAGTAACGGTGCTATCAGTTCAAGGGATTTCCATACCGCAAAGCTGTGACCACATCTGAATGGACATGCCGAGTATAACACGCTTGAGAATGCGGGGTTTGACAAGAGCAGCGAAGCTAGTTTCAGCAACCTCACGCTCGAAAGCAAGAGCCTCCTCGATCTCCTTGTATTCAGCGAGAACCTTGGGGTGGTTGACATCGCCACCACCGTGGAGGTTGGCAAGAACATGGAGGGCCTCCTCCCAGCGGTCTTTTGAAGCTAGCCAACGTGGGGATCGAGGAAAGAAGAAGAACCCGATAAAGAGAATTGCTCCGGGAACGGCTTGGATACCCCATGGAATACGGAAGGCAGCGGTGGCTTGGTTCGGGTTGTCAACGCCTCCATCTACGAAGGAACTTCCGTACTGGATGAAGTATTGGATCACTGCGAGTATGTCAGCATGAGTTATTCTAGCGTTTATCATGGCAGTGCGCTTGGAACTGCCCGGTGGTGCGTGAAGAGAACCAGCAAAGTCATAATATCGATCTAAACAAGGCTCCAGATATCGAGTGTGAGTAAATAAGGCACTTACGTATACCCCAAGTGATAGCCCATTGCTGTAGTGAAACGACACGGCCACGAATTTGCTTGGGCGCAATTTCTGCCTGGTAAACGGGAACCATAGCGGAGCAGATACCAATGGCATATCCGCCAACTGCTCGACCGACACAAAGGAGAGCGACACCATTGGCCGCTGCCTGGAAGACTGCTCCAATGATCCAGATAAGAGCAGCGATCTGGATAGCCACGCGACGTGAGAGCCGATCAGCGATGAAAGAAGAGGAGAGAGCTCCCAAGAGCGAGCCAGCAGGCATAGCAGCGGTTATACCACCTTGGCGAGTTCCGCTGGGATTGCCAAAGTAGCGCTTGTACGCCGGAGTGCCAAGAGCACCCGACATGGATGAGATATCAAAGCCGAAGAGAATGCCACCAAGAGCTGCGAAGCCACATATTGCATAGACGTTATAGATCTGGGGGAACTGTAGTACTGGTATGAGTAATCACATCGAGGCGTAACCAGGAATTGGAAGCTTACCTTCATCTTGCCAAATGGTTGTGATCAGGCTAGAAAGAAGAGTCGGTGGAACGGGTGGAAAGAAAGAGGTACAGAGTGAGATGGCTACAATTTTATATGAGAAGTAGGCCGCATAGTGCGCGTGATCTCGCTGGAATACAGTCCGTGCGGGTGGCCAGTTGGACTTGGTCTTTCACTCCTGCTGTAAACTAGGCAGTTCCCATGCCGTGGCGTTTGTCCAAACTGGCAACCCCGCTAATAGGCGTTGGACTGGGGTACATGTGATCCTACAGGAAAGCGGGAATATTTCCTGGGGTAGTACAGTTTAAGGCCGCAGCCCCATGTCGTTATGATGAAACCCTCCAATAGATGGACTTGAGTACGACGCATGTACCTAGTACACATGCAAACTCGCAGTTTCTCAACTTCGTGGAGTCGTACCGACGAAGCATCGAGCAGTGGGGCAGATATGCTACGATATGAATTGGCTCTGATGTGGGATCTGAACCAAGGGACACCGCACTGATGCATATCAGTCGATGATCAGGAGCTCTTGGTATTCGACCCGCCACTGCAAAACTGGCAACCCAGGAAACCAGCCTTGCTCAGGTCGCGAGCAAGTTCTTCACTGACTATGGCTGCCAATAACAACGCTTGATCGACACGCATGCCCTAGTTGGGGATCTCCGACTTGGCATGGGCGCGGCATTACATGATGTCTCGCGACCAGGATTCAGTGAAGATGAGCGCCAGTCCAGTTGCGCAGCACCATGCAGCTAAGGTAACAACCAAAGCAAGTAGTGGGACACCTGAGGCATGGTCTTTGTCCAATGATATTCTTTCCTTTTCATCTGTGGGTCGTACGCATGTTGTTGGATATGCAAGCGAAGCATCTGAAGAAGACCAGACGTTGCATTCGGGAGAGGAGACGACATGCGCCAAGCGCGCAATGGTGCCAGCAATTGACACCCAAGCTCTCGGCTGCCTTTTCCCGCTCTTCGACAACCCGTCGAATAGATGCATGATGACTGAGGCATCATTCAAATAGACTTTCTCAGGACAGTGAAGCGCTTGGGTAGCTATTTCTAGCAATCCTACCGGCGCGTTGGATTCTCTCGAATTGTTGATTGGTGGCTGAATGGCTGGCCCGCACGCGCGGCACTTCTGTTCCGAGTACAGAATTGGATGCAGTCAAGGTCATGGTTTGAAGGAGTCAACTGCCTGTTATGTGGGGATGTGAAGGTCTCTAAGTTGGATCGCGTGGCTCAGAGCGGGGTTCGGTCCAGCCTGCCAAGTCTACCACAGTGCCGGTGTCACTGCAGTATGTACGGGTGTGCCTGTTTCGAAACCATACATATGTATGGGCAACATCTTATTTTCTGTTCTGGAAGTGGTCTCTTCCTCCCGAAACTCAACTGGAAAATCATCGAAGCGAACACTAAAATACGGAATCGATTCAGAAAGGGAGTACTAAGAACATCCGATTCGATATCGCGGCTTGCAGTCCGCAAATGATTTGTATCAAATACCTCACGACACATCGACTGACGTGAGCTTGTTATAGACTGCACACATTGTCCTACATGATAGCCACACCGATGTTGTGCTGTAGCAAACTCAACTCACCGTTCTTGAACGAACTACCCGATGTGAACGTGCTCTTCGGCTGAGCAGACCACACTTTGGGAAAACGACAAAGAGGCCAAGTATTAGCCCTTCTCACGCAGACATGACTTGACGACAGTAGAAGGATGACAGAATGGCTTAAGTATGCAAGCCAGTGCTGATAAGTCGACAACAAGCTATATACATCTAACGCTTTCTGTCTAATCGCATACATACAGTTCCCAGTAGATGCAGATAAGGACTGACCTATCAACTCAATATACCTTTAACTAACACTCAGACACGCTATATTAAGTTTTTGCTTTTCTCCGACAAGATGCATCGCACCTGCATTTGCGAAATCGAATCAATCAACGCCCCTGGATTGCAATATCCTTCTCGTCCGCGTACCTGCATATGGGATGCGAGCAATGTCCAGCCTCTGTCCTCGGCTCTTTGCGCTTCCGTTTCCATTTCCAAGCATGAAAACTCCGAAATAGTGGATATTTCTGTCCATGCTCATCTCTCAACAACTAGCATGTTTACCTCTCAGCAGCCGAACACCAACCTCTGGTCGGTCATTGGTTGCACTCGACCTATCAACAGACCAATGATACGAAATTGCCCACCACCACCTTCCAATTGCATCACGCAGCACCGTCTAGCACACTTCTAGCCTCTCCAAAGTCTGACATGCCGCTGGAATAGGATGGCCTCGTGTCGCACTGCATCTCATGATTCTTGTACCTTTCCCAGTCGGGCTCCACTATCAAGTCCGCGACACATAGTCGCGATGCTCCTGCATAAGGTCGCGCGCACCAACCTGCTGATGCCGACAGCTGCCTTGGTCCATGCCATGGTGATCCGTCCCCTGAAGTGCTTATGAACAATGTGCCGCGGACTGTATCTCATGCCTCGGAAATAGTATAAATATCGTACCACGCTGCCGTAGCCGAGTAGCAACACAGTCAGCTGCGGGTTCTGGATAAAATATGAGCTTACTGCAACAGCTCATTCAGTGCGGACTACAGCATACAGCCCTCCTACCCATCACTACAACGGCGTGTCGCTAGACCTTTGAGATTTACAGATCCCAAACAAACTAGTTGGCCGGTGACCCGCGGAAGCGAGACGTCGAACCTGCATTACGCACTTCCAGGATCCAACGTGGAGGAAGACATCAGCTGGAACCGGTCACCGGATTCCGTAAGCATAACTCAAAATTCGATCACCATATACAAGTCAGGCGTATACTTCAGTGGCTGAGGATTTCCAACATCACACACACATAACTCACTCATGGAACCACTACGATCGTACTTTTCAGATCCTCTCTCGCCTTGTTGGACCAGAACTCGACCTCACACCACGACGGAACGCAACCCCAAGTCAGCTGGACTATAGTTAAGACGACAGGAAACAATTTCCATTTTCGACAAATTTTACACACATCTAGTCGCAGTATAGGCTAGAATATCCGAAACCACCGTATCGGCATGCCACATCACATAACAAACTGCGTCTTTGCGCGCACGAGCCTGACAACTTGCGACGTCTTTGTCAGAGCCTTGGCTCACATGAGCCCAAGGGCAGAACTATCACCCGAGGAATTTATACAAGCAGCAAGTCCATGGTTTCTGGATACTGAAACAGTGTGGAGTAGGGTGTTTCTTACGGCCACAGGATGAGAAGTGGGATGGTTTCCGAATAGCGAGAAAAAGAAATTAATTATAGACGCCCTGGATCAAACCCCGGCAACTCCCTACAAAGATGACCGGAAAACAAGGACATCTTCAAAGACGCCTGGACAACACTCTATCGATCCTCCATGATTCCCGGACCTAATTTTACAAGGCGCTATCTAACCCACACCTAATACAACGCCTTACCCACCGCACGCACATCTACCCCCCACTACTCCCCTCCCTCCTCACCCACAACCCCCAAACGACCCCTCCCTTGCTTCTCGCACCAAACCATACTTCTCGTCCCGCTCTCACAGCAATACCATCATACACACCCTTTGCGCTGCAAAACGGGGCTTCCAATACGATCGAGATTATTTCATCGTCAAGCGTGAAAGCGGAAACGGAAGTGTAGCCTAGGCTAGAGAAGCAAAGGAAATCACAGACAAACAACGTGGTTATACGTGAGGGGAGGTGTGGAAGCGGGACTTACAAAGAGAGAGGTTGCGGATACAGGTTTCCAGATTCGAAGGGCGGGAAATCGGTGTTCTTTGCGATATCGTTTGCGAGAAGGCGGTGCTGAGAACTAATACCAGGATAGACATGAGAGATGATAGAAACGCTTTGTTATGTACAGTAGAAATGTAAAATCGATAGAATGAGAAAGAAGATCCTGCATAGATTGATAAAGCCCCTCTTCTTGCCTATTTCAACTCTTTTTTTTGCATGCAAGATGAGGTAATACCAGGTTTACACCAATGTATCTTTTCATTTACTACACTTTTCCTATATCTCTTTCTTAACACGTGGATACACACGTTTTGAAATCTTAGTACGAAAAAAAAACGCTAGTTCTAGCGGGCGCTTTAACTCACTGTACCTTAGGAGAAGATGCATGTGGGGTGCGGGTAGACTATACCGTTTAGGAATGCAGCGAGTAGCGTGGCGGTGGGCGGTGTATAACTTCAGTCAAAGAAAAAAAGGGGCGGCGGGAGGATGGCGAAGGGCAAGGCACGCAAGACGTCATACAGAGTCATATTTAGTGTTGAGAACCAGGTAATTGTATGACTGAATAATTCGTGATTGGAATACTATTCTACGATTTAATTATGGGAAAAAAAAAGGGAGAGCCAAGAGCTATGATTGGTGAGCGAAGATGGAAGAAGAACAAGAAGAAGAAACCCTTGGGAGCCGTGGTGTCGCTCTCCTGCTGCCGACAAACTTTGTCGCTTGGGTATGACCAACACCCCCAACGCCTAAACGATAGTACCTCCATCTACAAAACGTATCGTGACCTTTCTATCTGCATCTGTTATGCTAGACATATATCCCTGGAATCCGCTTGCGCTACCAGGTTGGTGTATTAAAAGCGAGGGGTGTTTAAGCAGGAGAAGCGATTGCGCCGTCACCTAGGACCCTCGCCACCAGGATGTAGAGCATCATTGTGCCAAGGAGAATCCTCCACTTGTTGCGACTCAACCAACTCTGGCCTGCATCCCGTGCTATTTGCGCAGCGTCCTGAACGACCGTTGCGCTGGTACCGGGTCGCCGTCTCAGGCCCGAGACGTCCGGCGAGCAAGGTGGGTGTTGTGCGGGTGAAGGGGCAGGCCGGGGTAAACCCGTGGCGGGATCGATGCGCTTTTCCTTCATCCACCTAAGGTTCTCCTCGTCTACGTCGGGCCATTCGTGTCGGAACTTTGCACCGCCGTCGCCTGCCCTGATGTTGCCGTTTTGACCGCCGGCCGCGTTGCCCGAGCCGATCGCCTTTGTGCCACCACCTGTACTGTTCCACCATCTCGTGCGCTGTGCAAAGAGTTTACGCTCTGCGTCGGATGCGCGGACACTACCCGTCGTCATCTCCTCGCTCGTCATGAAACTCAGCAGGCCAGTGAGGATGGTGCTGACTTCCCAGGCGGGATTGAAGCTCTTAGGGTGAAAGTCGGATATACTCAGGCACAACCGGCTGCTGGGCTGAAAGCGGCCAGAGGGTGTGTGCATGCGAATGGCAGGCGGGGCGAAGGGATAGTCTGGTGGGAAGTTGAGGGTGCCCCAGTACTGTCCGCCCTCGTACGGCGTGTCTGGCGGGCCGGTGATGATGTAGTGCCACTCGAGGATGTTCCGGTCCGAGGGATGTGCGGTAATGTAGGGCGGTGGAGATTTTGAAATGGTGGCATATTCTCTGGTGAGGCGCTTTGTGGCTGCCGGTGTCGCCATGTTGGGTGGGTGTGGTATGTGAAAGGTGGATGGGCTGGGGTTGTCGACGTGGTCCTATCTAGGGAATGGACACTGACGTGCTGTTTGTATGATGGCGACAAAGCAAGAGCAGTTGGCACGATGCGCCTGCTGTAGAAATGGGAGCGCAAACAAGCCGTAGTCTGAACTAAAAGAAGTAGAGGAAAACACAGGCGGTGAGAAAGAGGCAATAGGGACCAAGTAGGACAATGGAGGAGAAAGAAATAGACCGAGTCTGGGGTTTGGGGTCAAACTGTGGTCGGGAAGCAGGCGGCACGTGCGCCCCGACTCAGCCCGCAGCGGGCGATGCAGACTTCAAGGTTTCCGAACGTCTGCCAAGCATCACGCATCCAGACAACACACAGCCCAATGGCTTCGCCGCACGAAGACGATGTACGCAGTCTAGACACTTATTTATAGCTACTGGCGGCTAATTGACTGTCCAGGTCTTCGAAAGGCTCAAGAACAGGACGGACCTGAAGGAGCAGCAGCGACAGCAGGATGAGATCAACGCGCGATTGCAAGCTCAACAACAGCGGGCGCAACAGCGGCTGGGCGAATTGGTATGCGTCATGGAGATTGAGGGATATTAATCAATGGAATTACTAATTCTACTCCAGGTTGAAGACAATACCTCACTGCCAGTGACAATCTCGTCGGTCCGCGTGCTTCATGCCAATCGCACACGAAGAAGTTTCCTTGAGCGGGTGGTTGATCCTCTCCTGAGCGCAAACCGCGCCGAGCCATATACGCTGGAAGAGGCGCTCAAGGAGGTGGGCGAGGCTACCGACAAGCTCAATCGTTTTGGTACGACCCCCACCAACTGCTCGCTTTCACATGTCTGACACCCACCAGGCATCTTCAAGTCGCCAATTTCAGTCTACCTCGATCGCCCCAGCCAGACCATTGCCACATCCTCGCCTACTGATGTCGATGTCTACATCTCGGCCATTGAGCGCGGCAACTACACTATCAAGACCGGAACAGAGGCCGGCGCTTCAGAAGCAGACGCCTATGTCCATGCCGAACTCCGCAATCTGTTTGGGGGAGCAGAGACGCTCAATGCACACGGATCCCTGGGTACACGCACACGTTCCGCCTACTCTCTCGCTTTTGACACGCCCATCCTTGCCAACCCCGATCTCAAGTTCCAACTAAACGGTTTCGCAAGTTCGACACTCAAGAGCTGGGCAAGCCATGAAGAGGTTCTCAAGGGCGGAAACTCGAAGCTGCTATGGAGAATGAAGAATGGAGCTACGCACGAAATTGGTTACTCAGCGATTTGGCGGCAGATTACCAGCCTGGCAGAGAACGCTTCGCCTTCCATCCGCGCCGATGCAGGCGATTCTTTCAAGTCAAGCATTACGCACACCTGGCTCCAGGACAAGCGCGACTACCCCCTCCTTCCCAACAGGGGCTACATGATGAAGAGTGTGTCCGAGCTCGCAGGTTTTGGTCCCCTGAAAGGTGACACAGCCTTTTGGAAGTCCGAAGTTGAGTCACAAGTCGCACTTCCCTTTGGCAACACCGGCATTACTCTTACGGCTGGCCTACGAGGAGGTCTTCTCTACCCTATGAAGCTCGCTGGTGAAAACCAGTACCAGGCTTCCCGCATCAACGACCGCTTCCAGCTTGGTGGCCCCAACAACGTCCGCGGGTTCCGTCTTGCTGGACTTGGTCCCCGTGACGGACCTGATTCGCTAGGCGGTGACATGTATGCAGCTGGTGGGGCATCGCTGCTCCTTCCCATCCCGCGTGTCGGCAAAGAGACTCCCCTCCGTCTTCAAGCTTTCATCAACGGCGGTCGTCTTCTTGCACTCAAGAACCCCAACTCCAAAAAGGAAGATGGATCCTTTGGCAGCTCAAGCGATGTCTACGGCGCTATCCGAAAATCCTTCTCAACCCTCACTGCCGAGATGCCGAGCGCAGCAGCCGGTTTCGGACTTGTGTACGCACATCCAGTTGCACGGTTTGAAATCAACTTTTCCCTACCACTAATCATGAGGGCCAAGGAAGAGAGCAGGAAGGGCTTGAGCTTCGGAGTAGGAATCGAATTCTTGTAGGCAATCTATATATATAGAGAAGAAGATATGTACATGTACTAGTAGGCTCTGTGTTGACTCAAGCAAGCAAGCAGAACACGTTTCACTTTCCGCACCTCCCTTTACTTTCGTGTTGAACGACCTTTGTGACAAGTGTCCTGCTCAAACACCAATAAGGGGGGGGGGCACACCGTAGAAGAAAGGTGGCCACCCATCTAGCTCGCCACCAACTGCGGTCCCTCAAATACCTTCTTAGGATCATACACCGCCTTAAGCTTAACCAGCCTCTCATAATTTTCCCCCCAGTACCTCTTATGCGCCTCATCTTTGGTCAACCTCGGATCCGCATAATTAATATACATGCCAAACTGCTCGCCAGGCGTCGCCTTCTCAATCGCACTGACCCAGCCATCCAGGAACGAAAAGTAACTGCTCTGATACGTATCGTTGTTCATGATGCGGTCGTAGAATTGCATCTTGAACACGGCGTCGCGGTGCGAGTACGCCGTTGCACTGTTTGATACAGCTGAGACGGCCGAGTTCTTGCCGCCGTGCAGGTCAATGAGGAGGTACCAGCCACGGCGAATGTTGACGGTGGTGGTGAAGTAGTAGTCTGCGAGAGCATAGATAGCTTTTTCAGAAAGTGGCTGTGTCATGAGGGACTTGGCGTAGAAGTTCTCGTGGGTGTCGTAGATTTCGGCTTGGGGCAAGGGGCCAAAGGCGAAAGCGGTCAGTGTGTCGATCCAGCCCTTGACGGAGACGGAGGCGCCGGAGCCGGTGCTGTTGGCGCCGATTTTCGACAAGAGGGGAAGCATGACTGCGTCGTAGGAGGCACGGCTGCCGTAGTAGACGCCGGTGAGCTGGCCGGGGACGAAGGTGCGCATGTTTAGCTCTGGGGGTTGGTCGTACAGGCTGAAGTTTTGGAGGGTGGAGAGGACATGGGCGAGTTGAGAGGTGTTGGAGGGGGAGAAGTTGTAGGTGAAGTTGATGATGTTCTCGGGGGCGTCGTAGGTTTTGAACTTGAAGTCGACGACGATACCGAAGGCGCCGCCGGCACCGCGGAGAGCCCAGAAGAGGTCGGGGTTCTCGGTGGCAGAGGCTGTTACGACTCGGCTGTCTGCCAGAACGACCGTCATGGAGATGACTTGGTCGAGGGCGAGACCGTGGGTGCGCGAGGAGAGGCCGTAGCCGCCATGAAGAGTAAGACCTGAGATGCCAACGCTGTAGTGATGGTGTTAGTAAAGGGTTTCTTCAGTGATGGATATTTTTTGCTCTGTTGAAGACTTACCCAGGACAGGTTCCATGGCTGAAGGCTTGCTTTCCTTGAGCATAGAGCTTTGTTGCAATGTCACCCAGTCGTCCACCTGCTCCGATTATAGCAGTATGAGCAACTGGATCGGCAGTGACGCTGTTGAAGCGACGCATGTCAATGACCAAGTGGCCATCCTCTCCTCCGAGACCAAAAGAGGCATAGCTATGTCCTCCGCACTTTGCAGAGACTCGTAGTCCGGCCGCAACACTGCAGGCTACGGCGTCTTGGATGTGCTTGATAGTCGATGGCACAGCATAAGAGGCAGGCGTGATAGGCACACGAAGGTTGAACGGCTTTATTGCCTGAGTGTAGTTGCCAGTGCTCTTGGCGAAAACGGGTACACCATGAGAGGCAAGGCACTCGTCAACAGTAGCACGCTTGTCGAGGGGGTTGGCAAGTGTGGTGGTGGAAAGAAGCGTAGCCAAGGCCACGAACCAAGTAGAACAAGCTTTCATGCTGAAGAGGGGTAGGAATAGACTTCACAGCAGCTATTGAGAGTGATCGACTATAATTGTAGTCATCCCATTGCTTAAGTGTTTCTTGTGCCCCCAGGAATGGGGAAATTGACCAACACACCCTACTTTGCGAACTGTACTCTAGCAAAGAAGGTCACGGCTTGAAATGAGCGGATCACGCGAAGAAGCATCCACACAAACTTTCGAGATGCAGCCGCGTATATTTTGCAAGGAAAAAGGTCCACAAGTTTTTCTTGGTTCTCCATCGGAACCATGAAGGCGCGCCCGATAGCACGCCAAGTATAGGCCGGTGTTGCGTATAACATGACTGCATCATCCGACAAGATGGTGGGCGGGGAGCACCGTGTGTAAGTACTAGGAGAGGAGATTTCATCGTTCTGACATCATCCGTGTGGGGATTGGCGGAGAGGAAGACTAGATATTGACTGATTGTCTAAAACTCGACAAGGTCTTAGGTGATGGACGACAAGGCTCTCTTTGCCGGCATATACGAGCCTGAGGGCGGGGCTTGGCGGGGGCGGCAGCGGCAGCCATGTTCCCGGCCAACGGCGCTGCCAAGCCGCGCCCCTAAATTTATATCCGACACGTGAGTGACATAGCCGGTATACATAGTTGTTTAATTTCCCCAGCTTGATCTACTCGGCCACGCCATCCGGCTGAAACAAATCATCCCCCCGTCCAAACATGGCCTCAGATTACGATAAATTGTCCGCTGTGTCGTCTTTAACCGGCTTGGAATTGCATGCTTCTCCACAGGGAAGCTTTCCCCCGTCCTGCACTCCCATCTCATGCTGCAGCCCGGCTCTTTAGCCCGCGCCGGTTGTGGCTGCGTGTTTCAGCGTGCCCGGTGGGAATTCTCCTCTGCGTGCGCGTGCCATTAACTTTATCATGGCGGAGATTCGAGAGGGACACAATGCAAGCCTACAAAACCGCACCATTGCCCGCAGTCTGAGGCCCACACCAGTCTGTCTCCATCGTCACTCATTATGCTGTCTACCAACCCCCTTCTTCTGCCGCTCTTCGGCTCCGTTGCGAGCGCCGCCAACCTATGGGCTAGCCATTACTCGGGTACCCTCAACTACCTCACTTTTAGCGGAAACTCCTTGACTCTGAGCGGCTCAACACCTACCGGCAATAATTTGCCAAGCTGGCTTACATACGACCATGCGGGAAAGGCCATCTACGTTGCAGACGAAATCTTCACGGGTCAGAGCGGGGGAAATCTCGTGTCCTTTGCTGTCGGCAACAACGGTACCTTGAGCTCGCAAAGAAAAGTCCCGACCCCTCAGGGCGTCGTCGCAACGACGCTCTATGGTGGTTCTGACGGGCGAGGCTTTATTGCCAATGCTCACTAGTAGGTCAACACGCTCTCCACATGTCAGCAGCTGCTAACCTCCAAACAGCCAAACTTCCCAACTGACGACTTTCAAGCTGCCATTGGACGGCCAGCAGCCACTGCAGACAATCAAGTACGTTGGCAAGAGTGTCAACCCTTACCGACAGGAGGCTGCTCATCCCCACCACGCCTTTGTGGACCCAACTGGAGATTTCCTCATTGTGCCGGATCTTGGATCCGATCTCATCCGTATTCACAAGATTGACAAGAATTCGGGAAAGCTCACGGAATGCACCCCTGCAAAGCCCGTTCCTGGAACCGGACCCCGCCACGGCGTCTTCTGGAAGCCCTCGGCGAAATCCTCCCGAATCCGACAAGCTGGAGCCAACACGGTTCTCTTCATCGCCAATGAGCTGTCCAACAGCATCTCTGGATGGGCTGTATCCTACCCCTCTGGAGGATGCCTGACTTTGACCCTCAAGCAAACATTGACCCCATACCAAGGCAACGCCACCGCCGTTACCGGTACCAAGGTTGGCGAGATCCACGTCAAGGACCAATACGTCTACATTTCCAACCGAAACGACAAGAAGTTTAATGGCCAAGACTCCATTACTCAGTACACCATTGACTCCACCGGAGGTCTTACGTGGACTGATCTTACTTCGTCTCACGGCACTTATCCCCGCACTTTTGACATCAACAAGGCGGGCGACTTCGTGGCCATTGGCGACCAGACCACTGCAAATGTCGCTATTGTTACCAGAGATGTCAAGACTGGCAAGCTCGGCCAGAAAGTAGCTGACTTGAGGATTGGTGCTGCCGGCAGACCTGAGAACGAGGACGGTCTGAGCGCTGTTGTATGGGCCGAGTAGTAAGCCGTATGTCAATCTTACTGTGTGATCAATTGGCAGGTAGAGATTCATGTACATAAGCACTAAAGCAAGTTTGGTTGCATACAGGCCCGGGGGGGGGGGGGGGGTTCCAAGAGAGCGGAGAGACTCTATACTGTATTTAGCCACGAGAACTAGCCTTGGTATATATTTACAAGACTACACTATTTAGCGTCGTATTACTTTTTTCTACTGTATCAAGTGCATCTAAAGGAGAAGAGCCTTAAAATCATTCATTTTGGCCCGTCTTCACTTGTGAAGAAGAGTTTAGCCTTGTAACTGTAGTGTAACAAACTACTTCCCATTCCCTTCCGCGTTAAAGGGCTGCATCTAGCTGTGGCTGCTCGTTTATCCCTGGCATGAGCTACCTAACAATCAAAGTTGCACTGTATAGCATCATAATTGCTACCCCCCGTACCAAAGCAGTCTCCCTGGGTGTACGAACGCCCATTGTACTGGAACCTTACTCCGGAAATAGTCCGCGTACCAATATTGTAGGCACCAAAATACAAGTGCGGGCCGTACGTCGTGGTGAAATCCGCACTCCATCCATTGCCTCCTCCTTCCGCCTTCAATTTCCCATTTGCAATAATGTTATCGCAGCTACCGCCGACGACCTTGACACCACGGCCTGTTGTAGATGATCCGGGGATTCCGAGAGATGCCATTAGAACCCATACGATAACTGCACACTTGTGCGCGCTGGGGGCTTTGCATTGGACATCGCGAGCCTGGAATGGAATGAGGTGCATATCCTGAAGCGTTATTGGAAAGGGTTTTGTTACCTCAATAGATGAAGGTAAACGATGTTCCAGATCTATCACTGATGCTTCGATAGCGTTGGCAAGCATGGCCATTCCCACGATGCTAGAAAGCTTCATATCGGAGAGCGGATACTTTGTTGGCGTCTGTGTTTTAGAGGGAAAAGGTGCCGCTCAGTGGTTAAGTACGTTGTGTAAAGGAGGACCGATGACAAGAATCTCAAAGTGCTGCAGAAGCTGTCATGTCTTGAACCAGTGGCATTATATACTCCATTCTGGCATTCAACTACGCTCTCATGCCTGGGCTGATAGGATCGGATTGTTAGGCAATGTAACGTTAACGTTGGGCCTTCAGCGGTAAGGATTATACGTGGAGATAGAGTGAAACTTGCTCGTGTTGTAAACCTCCCTGATAACAAGAATTCGACATACGAGGTCGGAGTTGAAAAGCATACTTCAGCAATGTTCCCCTCACCTGGAATACTAACTCAGCTCCGCTAGACTTGAAACCACCATAATTTATATCAGCGCTGATCGTTGTAGTAATTCGGCGGAGAACCTAGTTAAAAGGCCACGCGTTGTAACCTTTGTTATATAGATAGAGCTAGATTTCGGTTCACCTACTATACCTGTGAAAGAGTAACTACTCGGCTCTCTAAGAATAGAATTATGTGTCACTAGTAACGTTGATCACGAGTCATCTGCCGCTATGCCTGGCAGTAATTCATGACTGACTTAATGTTTTTTGTTTACGTTTGCTATATAGCGTATCAGATCAATTATCTCGGAAAAGAATGGCAAGCCACATCCCAACTTGCCGGAATCGGTTATCAAAAAAAGATTGACTTTGCAATCAGGGTAAAAGGGTTCGAATGAAACTCAGCAAGACCCTCGCTTGAACCCGTAATCCATGTTGTAGGTGGATTAACTACTGTAACACTTACCGTGCACATGGCTTCCTTGGCATTATAGTAAGCACGCTACGTGCCGTTGGTACGAGAACTCTATTCGGGAAGCTGATGGGAAGGCCGGGTTATTAGATACGATGTATATGTTATATTCTTATTTAAAATTTGGGCTAATTGGACTGATGACATTCATGTTCGTGGAGAAATCGTTTATCGGGGCGAAAGGTGTGAATGATGTGATCCGCCAAGACGCTAGGACGCTAATTAGCAGTCATGATTTCCGTGCTAGTAGGAGCTATATCACTTTCATGCTCTGTATACAAGCTATGTGCCGTGTCCTACAGCCGAGCAAATAAAGGTATCGGCATCATAACTCTGTGGAGGCGGCATGTACACAACTCAAGCACAATTCTTCGAAAACCTACATGTACCAATCCCACTGATTACAATAAAGATTCATAACCCCCTCACGCCCTACACTACAGTTCACAGTATTTGCAGAAAGGGTAGAGAACGTCTGCTATTGTGATTTCTTATCACCCAAAAGCTGAGATCACTGATAATTAGTCACTGACTGATTCAAATCCTTGCGTTAATTGAAGCCAATACTGAGTATACTGGCAAGTCTTCCACGGTCGACTGTTCATTAAGCTCTCCTTTTACAGCATATTAGCATTCAAAACAAGCACTAATCACAGAGAACACCTAGAATTTCATCAGAACTAATACCAACGAACAAGCATAGAGCACACATGGCGTCTGGAATAGATCCATGAATCATCGATCGAATAGTGTTGATTTCTACGTACGTTGCGAGACTGAATTGGACATTCCATTGCGAAGAGCCAGGTAAAAACGCTAAAATTAGACTGCTGAAACGGCCATCATTACCATGTCTGCACGTCAGCTCCTTGTATATCGAGCTCGTCGATCCTGTTCCAAGGGAATTTTAATGTTCACCCATGACCGAAATCAGGCTCACAGCAACATCTTTCAGACCATGATATTTATGCATGTAGTACATGGCGTCTGCTGGTAAAATGTTTTCTCCTAGGTTGATTCTTCAGGAGATCATGGGAATGCCTAGGCTGTGGATTTGATAGATGAGCTGAATACTACAACAGTATGAAAGACTTCTAATACGTTTACGATAATAGGTAATGTGTTTTTTAACGAAGCGCAATGTTTTTTAAAGATACATTATAAGAAGAGGGCGAGCTTGAAGTGACTTATATCACGAGTCGCTCATATCATGACAACTTGCTGATGGGAATATCTACGATAATCGTATTTGCGGGAAAGATTATAACTTTGAGGTTTTTTGTGTGGTGCCGATAGTGATCTCATTCAAACAAGACCAAACTAGAAACCACCACCATGACTTCTAGTAACCATCATCCATATCAATATCTGTCCCAATGTCCCCATCAAGGAAGTCAACACTCCTTTGTACCTACCACCACCCATCCTCTTCCCCTCACATCCATCCCCCCTCCCTATTCCACCCCAGTAATTCCCGATTATTCTCCCCACTAACATTCTTACCCAGCATGTCCCAAACCGTCAACTTCCTCACAAACTTCGCCAGTCTCCCCGCCACAGCCCCATCATCCCACGCCCACATCATCAGCGACTTCGCCTGCGGCACCTCGACTCCCCACATCCAAGACGCCATCGTCACTCTCGTCTACAAAATCTCACCCAGCACACTCTTCACATTCCTCGAACCCGACATCAAAGAATTCCAACTCGTGCAGACGCGCAGGCAAGGCAAGGACGCAGGCGAGAAGCTCGTAGTTATGAAACGAGGCCGTAAAGTCATTGTACGAAAAATCTACGATCCTACGAACCCACTCTCGCCCAAAGCTTGACTTTATACATTTTACCATGACCTAATCAAAGCACTTTAAACCACCGTGTATCATTAACGCTGCACAAGATAGGTCTCGCAAACCCCTCCCCAGACCTCTTCGACACCCTCGAATTCGACAATCTCGTTCGCTTGGAAATCGACAAAGAGGGAGCGTGGAAAGTCATGTATGCGTCGTATCGTGATTACTTTCGCGAGAGCTGGGATGATGTTTGGGATGGTATAACGGTGAATCGGGGGTGGGATGATCTTAGTCTCAGGGCTTGGGTGGAGGACCCGAGGTCGGAGAGTAGGAGAAGGTTGGAGATTTTGGCGGATGAATTGATGTGGGTGGTGCTGAGGGGGAGGGTGTGGGAGGTAGGGGGGTTTGCGTCGACGCTCGTTACTGGGTAGTGAGGGTGACGAGATGGAGGTTTGGGTCAATTCTGGTTTGGTTACAGGAGTTGGGTTATCTGTGTGTGGTGTGCTGCATCGAGTACATCAATTCGCTAATGTTTGCGTACGTGCACAAAATTTCTACCCATCCACTTCGTTTCCTCAATTGGCATCCAATGTATAATGCGTTGAAAGGCTGATAGACTTCGATATTTCATGCTAATCATCAATTTGATTGGTTTTCTCAGCAACGTGTTCTCCCAGTTGTGTTATATAATTCATTTCTTGGAAGCCATGTACACCTTCACGCAATAACAAGCGATAATCTTGAATTTAGTTGTATCCAGTGATTAGAGATTACGCCATTGCAAATACTAACCATTTCAAATACCGTATATACTCTGTCAAATCTCACTGATTCCTTCATCTCTCATCGTTGTTCAACTGCATTAAAGTGTCACACTCATCACCTCACCTCACCTCACCCATCTCATCATTCACCAGTAGCCCAATCTCCCAACCCTCCCATATAAACTCCAAACACTCCCAGCACCTCCAAATCCAAACCACCCAACCAAAAGAACTTCAATTCATCCACTCTCATCTGCAAATCCAACTAAAAAAACCCAATCAACAATGCCCTCCAAAACCACCTCCACCACAACGAACCTCTCCACACACCCCCACCACTCCATCCAGCAGGGCCCTCAACTCCCCCACCAAACCCTCCCCATCAACGAGCGACAACAAAACCTCAAACTACACCACCGCCTTCCCATCCCTCCCCCCTTCTACCCCAGCAACCCACGCCCACATCCTCAACCTCCACTCCCCTCCTCCCGCGCACCCAACCCTACAAGACACACTCGTAGCAACCCTCTACCACACCTCTCCAGAAACGCTATCCCGCTTCCTAGACCCCACGGTGGATAATTTCAAGGAGATACTCGGAAAAAAAGGGGGGATGTGAAGTTGGTGATTTGGCGTAAGGGGGGGTTGAAGTATTCGTATGTTCCCCTTCTTGAAATCCCTTTTTTTCCCCTCCTCCCTCCTTATCCCCCTTCCTCCTTTGTCCTTCTCCCCCGTATTTCCCACCCGAAGCTAACAAGAAACGTGGAAAAAAAACACAGATCGGCACATTCCAACATCACACACAACCCAAGGCGTTTCGCTTCACGCATCTCGCGGGTTTGCTGGTTGGATACGATGGGAGTTGGCGTGTTATGTGTGTGTGTGTGTGGCGGCGAATGCGTATTGCGCGACGAGATGGAGTGAGGTTTGGGCTGGGAAGTTTGAGTTTAAGGAGGGTGTGGAGGTGATGAGGGTTTGGGGTGGGGATGAGGTGGAGAAGGGGGTTAGGGAGATGGTGGGGATGGTGCTTGCGGGGAGGTTCTGGGAGGGGATGATGGGGAAGTAGTGGTGGGAAGTATTCGAGGAACAAAGATACGAACGAAGAGATGAGCAGGATATGCGATTCCAAGGGAAGATATCCACAAGTCTCTATTGGATGCCAGAGGTGACGTATAATGATATGAGAGAAAAAAAGAAACATAGGGTGTATATGCAAAACGCCATCGTAAAAGGGACCAACCGTCTATCCAAAACTCAGTTGACCCCAATTCATATCTCAATGCCCCGCTCATTGTGCAGAGGAGAGAAAATTCCCTTTTCCTCGAAAAAAAAAGAAGAACTTATTCGTCTAATGGGCACCACAACGCCAGACGCAAATGTGACAGTATCTAAACAACGACACACGAAAAATCACCATGTCCCAGGTCCAAACGTCTCTCCCTTCGGGACTTCCTTATAAGGACAAGCCTGCCAATCGCAGCCCTATTCAAAAATTAGCAACATACATCAACCACACAACAGACGACAAATATGTTACCTGCTTATAAACCTCGGTACCCCACCACTTAAACCCGCTCATCCACCCAGGGTACACGATACCGAAGAAAATAACGACAACACCAAAGGCAAGCCCAGAATCCAGGGCAGCACTAAGCATCATATTATACTTTTTCCACCAGGCATTGCGTCGATTCTTGATCTCGTAGTTGAAAAGATAGCACACCATTGCCCAGACGGAAAAGTTGAGGCCGGTAGCCGGTGGGATCCAGCTTAGGCTGCCGAATACGACGGCGAGGTTTACTTTGCTAAGGATGGACTTGCGGTCGCCGCGGGCAAGGTAGTAGAGGATGACGGGGGCGATAGCGCCGACGGGGAAGGCCCAGACGAGGTGTTGGTAGAGGGCGCCTGGGCCGAAGAATTTGCCGGGTCCGACGACGCCCCATAGGATGCTGCCGTTGAAGTGGACACGGGCGATGGGGCAGTTGAAGCCGTTGATGGCGTCGGGGGTGCAAATGCCGGGGATGTAGTTGAGCATCCAGTTGAGCACGCCGATTTGGGTCAGACTGGATACGATGGTCACAATAAGCTGCAGTTTGAACAGGATTCGTGGGGGAATCTTCATGTAGTGGCCGAGCTTGAGGTCGGATGCAAACTTCAAACCTTGCGTCGCGGAGATGTAGCCAAATGTAGTGAATACCATATTGGCGACGGGACGACCGGGGAATACGACGCCGCAGATGAGCTGGCAGATGAGGTAGATGCTGCTTTGTTGGTTCGTAATGGCCATGACAATGCCGATTGGGATAAAGAGTACCGCACCGATTCCGAGTGCGAGCAAGAGACCGTACCAGGGGAGATAGACAGGGTAGTACTCGACAACGAACATACCCACAGCTGCCATGCTGACACCAGTGAACAGATACCAAGAAATCGGCACATCTTCGTATCTTCTCATCAGGCGGTTGTGGACATCTTCGGCCGACAAAAGGTCCTCGACATCCGGCTCAGAATTTGGACTAGGTCTTTGTAGAAACCCAGCAGGAGACGCAGGACATGCGTTGTCTTCGGAACTAGTGGTCAATGGCTGATAATCAGCTGCTGATTCTTTTCTGATTTCGGCCCATGAGCGACGCCACTGCCTCCAAATATCCTTTCCGTACCAAAGCCCCGTATGCGAGAGCAGAGCGGTGAGGCCGGCGAATTGCAGAGCATAACTGAGCACATATGTAATGGGAAGGTATACTCGGCTGTACTTTCGGTACGCCTCTTCGTCAAACAGGAAATTCTCGGTCAAAATCTTGCTGACGTCGTATGGCTTTCCGCGGTTGTCCCAAACGGCAGAGGATAGAATGGGCATGTATGACGAGTAGAGGACGTTTTTGTAATCTCCACATTGTCAGCACCTCAGGAAGGAAGTTACCGTGGCATACTTACACATTATTGGCGCTGCAATCCACATGACGCCGACAAGACCTCCAAGAATGTTCATGGCAGCCCAAAACGGCGTAATCAGCGGAGATCCAATATATGCAATTTGTGCCCAATCAAAGGTGACAGGAAATAATCCAAGACCGGATGAGATTCCAAACTGCAATGCATAAGTATGGTGTGCGGTGTTTCTTCATGTTCATGTTTAACATACCAGGTTAGCAACAACAACATTCTTGGGTGCAAACCAAGTGAGTACGTTGAAGTAACTCAATGCAGGGAAGAGTAAGCCGGGAAGGAAGTAAAAAGCAACGGATCCTAGGAATATGCGGACAAAAAACTTGCGCGGCGCAATGTTCCAGCCATCAGCTGGTTTATTCTCGTCTTTGTGAAGTGCAGTGAACATGGCTGTAGAAACCAATGTGCTTGGCCAGATCATGCCGCTTGGCCGGACGAGATAGCGCCTGGTGATGCCAGCAAGGGAGTAGCCCAGGATTTGGGTTGAGAGGATGAGCAGCACTTGGTACATGATGCCAAGGTCCTGACGGTAGAACTTGACCTGCTCAACAATGACCTGTAGATGTCAGTATCAGAAATGGGCATTTTGCCAGGTTACACACGTCAGTTGCAAAGGCAAAGCCAAAAGACACATTGCTGCTGACGTATACGCAGCAATGCTCTTTTTCATTCCAGCGGCCTTGGGCAAGCCAAAGACGTATGCGACGTGTCCAGCTGGATTTTGCACTTAATTGGGGTGAGGTCGTCTGGACGCACCCATCGACAAAGGTTTCTTCGGGGTCGCTTGAACGCTTAAAGAGTTGGTCCCAAAATAGGCCCATGGGGTGGACGAGTAGTAATGCAATAATAGGAGTAAGGCTAACGCTAGGGTATCGTAGGGAAAAGAAGAGGTTGGTAGAAGAGCCAGCAATGGAGAAGAGGATGGACAGGAACCACATGCGAGGGGTATCAATGGACAAGGAGAGGTTGTCGGTAGCGGCTACGGATGCTCTTACTTGAGCGTAGGGCGAGTTGTCGGAAGGGTTTCCCTTCATATCGTGCAAATCAGCGCCGTGGTCCTCGTCTGAGGCTTCATCATCGTCTAGCGTAGTGCTTGAAGAGGCAGAGCTGTCAAACAATGGGGCGCCGGCGGTGGAAGGGTCGAGGCCGCTTGCGTTGAATTTTGCCTCGAAACGAGATTCCTCGTGCCCAGCAGAGGCTACACCAAGCGTTGTGCTGCTACGACTAGCGTCTCCTGTCCTGCGACGCGACCCAGCGGCGCCCAGTAATGAATCACCATTGGAAAGCCTACTCTTACCCTTTTTCTTTGGCAAGGCCCCAGCTATATGATTTTGGTCAGGTTCGTCAGGGCTCGACGAAAGAATGGGCAGGACGCCATATGAGCCTGGCGGTGCGGTCAGCACGTGCTGCAGGAAAAAGGGCAGTGGGCCAGTCTTGTGCGCCGTTGCTCGTGTGCGCCCATCTAAAGGGGGCGAAGAGGCGAAGGGAGAGCAGTGGATAGAGCGCGTCGCAAATAATAATTAGCTTACCTGTACCCTGGGCTGGGCTGGACCTCACCAGGAGGGGCACTCTTGACATGGTTTTCGTGAGAGATTGGGGAGAGTTGTGGGAGCGTTCAGCTGGCAGATCAAGGTCGTCATCAGAGCTGGATTGGGATGTGTGCAAGAGTGTTGCTTTTGCTGGGAGGACCTGTAACTCGACGCTGACAGTCACGGTCGCAGGCACGGGACGGGACGGGTGGCGCGTGTGTCCGGGAGGATAGGCAGGCGAGGGAGCAGCAAGTGGCAGGAGCGACTCGTGCCCGGCCTCGTCATCCATATGTACTGAGGGGCGCATCCACAAATGTCGCCAGGAGGGTGCGAGTGGTCCTGTTTGTCACGCCTAGACAGCTTCACGCGGGAAGATAATCAGATGATCAGATAATATTCCACAAGGCGCCGCTGGATTGGGCCGTAATTCTATTCTTTGCACCATCTGATTAGGCAGAACCGCGGCCGAGCCACCATGACGTGAACAAGGCTGGGCCACAGCCAATGGCGCGTGCAGACTCTTTACATTACGCGGTTAGATCCGAACGGCCATGTGGGCGTGGGGGGCCCATCAAACCACTGCCGTGCGCGCCAGCCGCCGCCTGCAGGTCACGGCCTCCTACCTGCATGCCAGTGTGCGCCCCGGCTATCTATGTACTGCGTAGAGCCACAGCGCATCGCCATGTAGCACCTGTCCGACTTTGTTTTTCTCCCTCATACATATATATCGCCTATGGCATAGTCGCATGTTTGTACAGCGCACCCGCACCTACATGACTCCCCTCAATGTGACGTAACCTCTTCTTCCTTCACATGCACATGACCAGCTACGCCCGCATGGCCATTGGCTCGACTACCGGCGGTGAGGCTCTCAACCATCTTGATAGCGCCCTCGGTGTCGTCCTTGTTGTACAGAAACAATCCCTGCAGCGATGCAGTACTTACTGCATCCACGAGCCCTAGCTCTCTGGCCCTGGCCATAAATCTCTGCTTCGCTTCCCCACTTGCATCGAAATCGGCGTAGAACCGATCCCAGAGCTGTTCGATCTGGTACTCCGTCGCCTCACCCAGTCGCACAGTCATGTCCACGCGTCCTGGCCTCACAAGCGCCTCATCCAGCCTCTCGATATGGTTCGTCGTCAAGAAGATGATGCGCTCTTCAGCACTAGCCACACCGTCCAAGGCGTTGAGCAGCCCGGAGAATGTAACTGATGCGCTCGCGTATCCATCAGCGCCCGGAGTTTTCCGGTTCATAAAGGCAACGTCCACGTCCTCGAGCAGCACGACGGTGCGACGTGGGACCTTGGTCAGCAGGTGGTTCAGCCGGTCGTCGGTGAGGCCCCGCTCGCTGACATTGAGAATGGCAATGTTGAAATCGAGGTGACCTGCAACTGCCTGGATAAACGAGCTCTTACCGGTACCAGGAGGACCGTACAGCAGATAGCCTCTTCGGTAGGGTATGCCCCGGTCCAAGTACCATTTGCGTGACGAGATGAAGGCCTCCATATCTTCTACAATTCTCTCTTTGACTCCGCGCTCGAGAACGACCGAGTCGAGCGGGCGCTTCCGCTTTGCATCGCCAAATTGCTGCCACATGGTGCCCATTGAGTTGTATATGACCGTCTTGCCCTCGTGTGACTGCTGGTATATTTGGTGCGCCTCGGCGAAGATGTCCTCGAAGACATGACGATGCGAGTACAGGGTCGTGAGGCTGATAGTCTCAAAGGGCACGCCGTCCTTGACATTGAGGCTATTTCGTTCCCGCTGCCGGTCAACTAGGATGAAGGCGTTGTTGTAGCGCAAGAAGTGCTTGCCCGGTCCGGGGACAAAGGAGAAGTGGGCGGCGTGCGAAGGCCCGTCGGGAGGGGTGTATGTTTGCACCTGCAGATGGTGCATGCGCGGGTCGATGCGATTGAGGATTTTGGCGAGTACAGTGTTTTGAGCCAGCGGCCTGGCCCCGGCTTGCTGTGCGCGGTGATAGTTGGTCATCCATTGCAGGACCCAGGGATAGGCATCGTCATGGCGGGTGATTTCGAGGTCGACGAGCATGCGGCGTTTAATGAATGCGGCGCCATGCTGCAATCCTTTCTGGCCCGTCCGCGCCGCAACCCCAAGCGCTGCGAGGCCGAAGCCCTATGGCATGAGTGAGCACAGGTCGAGCATGGCAGGCATGGGCGGCAGAGGTCAATTCATACGGCGGTGAAGAAGGGATTGTCGGCAGCCTGGGAAAACAGCGATGCTGAGCTGTCGCCCCGAGCAGCAGTCATCTGCCGTGCCAGCTGGTGTTGTGGCGTGTTGGGTTCCATGGGCGGGAGAGAGATTGGCTTGCACACAAATTTGATAGGCCATGGACGCTAGCGCGGGACATCCAACTACACACACCAGGGCGCGTGCGCATGTCACACAGCTACGGCTCAGCTCCAGCACCCTGAGTTGCCTGAGACAGATAAGACTCTGTATGCGCACTGCATGTCTATCCATGCATACATACACATACAATATGTACATGTGTTTGCATCCGGGCATCTAGATAAAAAATATATCTTGCGTGGTGTGGCTTGCAGCAAGGTCCAAGAAGTCGTGCAGCTGCATGGAGAATCCGGGGTCGCGGAAGACGATCGCTCTTTCCCACAGCTGCGGAGGGGTGGAGCACTAGGGCGGCGCTTGGACCGACCCCTTCCCCCATTACTGATAACCATGACAGCCGCCTGTGTGCCCATTCACCTGCCTTGACTCTTGTACTGACGCCTCTGCCTCTGGCTGCGAGCCTCAGTCCTTCTTCTCCTATGCTCCATGGCCACCGTAACAATCGGAAGACCCTATTTTGACGCCCTCTTGCGCAGGTATGTCCTTGCACCACTTGGCTGAGACCACCCGTCCATATGGCCTCTGCTGACTAGACCCATAGGGCCGAATTAGTTAGTCCTCGTCCCTGGCCCAGATGCCACCTGCGCTAACGGACACGGCCAGCATGCTCCCACTCAGCATGTCAAGTACGGCACTGATCTCTACAGCAATGTCACCATCAGCAAGGCTGAGCACGACTACATGGTGCGCCTCCTGTGGCACAGCATTGCTACCTGCTGCCAATATGCTTTCTAGCTCATGCACTAACAGACCGCCGATTCTAGGTTCAAGCACTACGAGAGTACCGTATGTACTTATGCCCCACTCCAAGCCGCATGCTAGCTATAGTTTTACTATGCCCCCCACATATTACAGAGTAGCCTCTCAGTTTGCTTAGATCTTCTCAAAAGCGCTCTGTTCCGCGGGGGCCTGACGGTCGAGACACTGGATACCCTTCTTCAAGACGAGGGCACTGCCACAAACGAAGAGCCGTTAGGATACGATTACGAGTCAGAGACTGCGCCCGTCCGGGCCAGAACCAGAGCACTCGCAGGCACAGAACATGAGCGACATACGATCAGTCAAGACGCACACTCGGCAGCATCTCCTCATCAACGCCTTCGTGGTTCTGGAGAGACCGGGACTTTCACCTATGGTACAGAGAGCCAACTAGATGACGATGAAGACGACCAGACCCAGTCCCCGAGTCAGCTAATTCCGCTTCATGCCCAGCGGACTGTACTAATCACGAACCTACCGGAACGCACTACCCACAAAGACTTGGCAAACATCGTACGAGGTGGTAGGCTCTTGGACATATTCCTTCGCCACGATCGATCAGCCACCATCTCCTTCGTTGAAGGTGCAAGCGAATTTCTTGCATATGCCAAGCGTAACGATATATACCTGCACATGAAAAGGGTAAGTTGTAGTCTGCTAGTTTTTTTTGGTCTTTTGGATTCTACGCTGACTCCATCAGCTCGACTTCCGCTGGAACGATAGACAATTCTACGTGCCCTCACACGTAGCTATCAAGATTTCCAATGGAGCCACTCGGAACCTCGTAGTACGAAACATTGCAGGGAAACTTACGGCAGATCAGATCAAGGATCACATAGACCATATCCACAACCTAGTCGTGGTCCACATCTACTTCAAGAACGGAGATGCACACATATCCACCAATTCCATCCACAACGCCCTCTTCGCCAGGACCTGCATGATGTCGCGCACTGTATACAAAGGCGCACGCATTGAATACTACCCAGACGAATGCGCTCAGCCACTCCCCCAGCCTACCAAAGTTCATACCCAACCTCAACGCGCCCCCACGAAACCCGCACCTCTCGTCAACCAATATGCTCTTCTGGACATCGGATCAGATGATGACTCCGAGTCTGATGAAGACTCATATGGGATCCACGGTGTGCAGGTTGGTGGCTGTCGTTTGCCCAATGGTGTAGCAGTATAGGCCACTTGACAAGTAGCTGCTCACCTGTTCCGGCTCAGTGCAGCTAGAAACTATAGTGGCCTTAATGCACATGCTTGCTCAGAAGCAAGTCAAGCGGGGCTAGCCCTCTCTACAGCCTGTCAACCTTGAAGAGGCCGGCGTCGAATTTCGACTACTTTGAGCATTTCCCAAAGAGAATTAGAGTCGCATAAGATACGGGCGGTTGCTACAAATTTTGCATTACTAGGTGGGCTTAGTAAGCAGAGTGGTCGTATGCGTATCGCTGGGTCAATCTAGCGCGGTAATTTATATACCTACTCGAAGCGATGGTTTGGTTCCTTTTTTTCTCCTGTATCGATACCTTCAACGTTTGTACTTCCCCTGGCGAGACTCTGCGCTTAATAATAGATTGTGATAGCCTTTCCAGTCTCTCAGCTCCTGCCAAGTGTGGCATGGAGACTTGTTTGCTGTCATGTCAAGGATGCCCACTAATGCAGCTCGTTTAGTTTTAGCAACGATTAGCTCTGCATGAGTTGCATGTCACTGCAGCCGCTGTATTATCGTGCATATCCCCGCCTGACTACGATAAAGCACGCGAAGCTGAACTTGAACATCACATCACTTTGGCGTCGGATCAGAACGCCAGAAAACAGGAAGGAACATGGCACCAATTGTCAAAGTAGCAGTCATTCAACTGTATCCAAAAGTATGTGCTTGTTACCCCACCTTACCCCACCCCCGCCTCCACCTCCACTTCACCTTTGATCGTGTTATGCACAACGCATTGCACGGGCACTGTGGCTGACCTTGGTAGCCTCTGCAACCCGAGCACAATTTCAACAAAGCAGAAGCACTTATCCGCTCTGCAGCCGCCCAGGGCGCGGAGCTTGCCGTCTTGCCTGAATACCACCTGACCAACTGGAAGCCCAAGGATCCAGAGTTTCTGGCTGTGGTGGAAAGGTGCTCGGACTATGTGAAGAAATACCAACAGCTCGCCAAAGAATGTGGAATATGTGAGTTGGCGAGACACTTTGATTGAGTCATTGGCTGCAGAGACTACAGGTCACTAACAAAAGGATCCCAAAAGGCATTGTCCCAGGCACGATTGTAGAGAGCCACAAGGAGAATGAAAAAGAGCAGGACAGATTGCTGAACGTATGTTACTTTATCGACCAACAGGGTAACATTATCGGCAAATACATCAAGAAGAACCTCTGGGGCCCTGAGCGTGACCATCTCACAGGCTCGGGCCGCGACTTGCATGAGGTGTTTGATACACCCGTGGGCAAAGTAGGGTTACTGATATGCTGGGATCTTGCCTTTCCCGAGGCATTCCGCGAGCTTATCGCTCAGGGCGCAAAGATCATCATCATCCCTACTTTCTGGACGCTGAATGATTGTAATGAGGCGGGACTCCAGCAGAACCCTGCGGCCGAGGCGCTCTTCCTCAACTCGATACTCACCGCTCGGGCGTTTGAGAATACGTGCGCCATTATTTTTGCGAATGCGGGAGGACCTCCGGGCAAGGGGTATGCTGGGCTGAGCCAAGTGACTGTGCCGTTTGTAGGCCCGCTGACAAAGCTGGGAGGCGCCGCAGAGGGCATGAGTGTTGTTGACATTGACATGCAAGTGCTAGAAGATGCGGAGGCCAATTACCAAGTTAGGGCTGATTTGGCAAAGGATGATTGGCACTATGATTACAGACATGGCAAGGGACCTCTGGGTCGAGGCAAGGAGAGGCTGTAAAAGTCTAGCTCGACTGCGGTATTATTGATGTATGTTTTGATTTGCTATAAGTAGCTCTTATATACATGCTTATCAGAAGCTTGTCAAATTGAAGATCAAGGGAACATCAAAAAAGACGAGAAAAAAACACAAGGACTCGCGCAAACGCCTTGATCGCCTGTACCCATGGTATATTCCACAAACTGGTAACTCCAACATGGGGTTGTCGTCGCACGCAGGGCTAACCCCGTTGACAGCCAGGGTCGTCCATTACAACGTGGCTTCAGCCTGGGGTGGAAGCGCTGTCTTCGCTGCTGTTGCTGGAAGGGTCACTCATTAGGCCGTAGCCCACGCTGTGCGTGGTCGAGCCGGCCCGATCTGTCGTCCAGGTCTCGCCAATGACTATGACCCTCGTCTTGCCGCCTTCCAAAAAGTTGGCCTCGTCCTTGGTTAACACGGCGGAAATCTCTTTTGAGTAGACACTGCGGTAGAAGTCGAGAAAGTGGGCCTCGTCCTCGAAGACCATGTCGGAAATGCAGTCGAAGTCAAATTCTTCGTTGAGCACGCCCCTCAGCAGCAGCGGGGGGCGGTCAACGTTGGCAGGGCCACCAAAGCCCTTCCGGACAATCCGGGCTAGGTAGCGACGGTTGAAGGTGATGGGCCAGCAGTGACTGAGCAGCGAATAGGCTAATGGAATGTGCGTGTTTTCGTAGTGGTCTCTGAACTGCTCCGACGTGATGTGGCTGTTGCGCGTGACGAAGAGGACAACGGTGTACGTCATACTGGACGGTCCGGGAGCAAGGGACTGTTTCTTATGGATATGCGTTCTTCTGGAAATTGCTTGTTTTTGGCGGAGAGAATGGGAGGCCCGATGACAGGGGAGCGGGAGGTCTTGTAGTAGTTGAAGTGAGCGGCAACAGTGTGTGGACTCGGTCGGCCTGCCTGCTATGTACGTACATACATATGTAGGGAGGATGCACCCGCCGCGCACCGCCTACGACGGCCCTGTGTGGCTTATATGGACGCAGGCGCGCCAGCTCAGTGGATGCGAGGCTATACCTAGGGGCGGGCTACGGACTTGAGGCCGTCTGGTGCCATGGGGTGGCTTTTTTTGTTTTTTGGCGTTAGCTGTCTTGCATGCGATGCCAGAGGGAACCCAGGGGCGAGTCAGGCCCGCAGAAGAGCCGGCGCCGGTGCAGCTGCCTATCGATAACGCCCGCCACTAGCACCAACGCCCGCCCACAGAACAGAGAGGGCCAAAATTGCGCCAGGCCAAGGTGGGGGGGACAGAGGCCCTCCTCCAAGACGACGACGACGACGATACCATCAGCCCGCCCAGCCCACCACCACCACCCGCCGAGCCCGCCCCCTCTCCCTCTCCAACCATGAGTCTGCGCGAGCGAGTCCCGCCGCAGTACCACAATGGCGAGCCCGCCCGCCGCGCCCCCGACGACGACTCGGACGTCGAGGAGGAGGCCATGGCCAACGACTACCGCGAGCAGGTCCAGTACGATGGCATGGAGGATCTCGACCGCATGCCTTCCATGACCGGCAACCACGACATCCACGCCCAGCTGCAGGCCGCCGCCACGCCCCTCGAGTTCCAGGCCACGCTCGAGACCAAGTTTGCCAGCTACGACAGCTACTGCAACCTCTTCCACTACATCCTCAACTCCGAGGGCCCCGTCGACCTCGAGGTTCCCAACTATTACTGGGCCTGGGACGTCATTGACGAGTTCATCTACCAGTTCAACAGCTTCTGCAGCTACCGCCAGCGCGTGGCCCAGAAGAGCGACAATGAGGAGGAGATTGCCCTGCTGCGCGAGAACCCAAACACCTGGGGCTGCTACAGCGTCCTCAACGTCCTCTACTCGCTCATCCAGCGCTCTCAGATCAGCGAGCAGCTTGCTGCCATGAAGCGCGGCGAGGATGCCAGCCTGTATGCCGGCGAGTACGGCAACCGCCCGCTGTACAAGATGCTGGGCTACTTCTCCATCATTGGTCTCCTCCGCGTCCACTGCCTGTTGGGTGATTTCAGCCTGGCGCTCAAGACGCTCGACGACATTGAGCTGAACAAGAAGGCCATGTTTGCCCGTGTCATGGCCGCCCACTTCACCACATACTACTACGTCGGATTCTCGTACATGATGATGCGCCGCTACTCGGACGCCATCCGCATGTTCAGCCACATCCTCGTCTACGTCTCGCGCACAAAGAACTTCCAGAAGAACGCCCAGTACGACTCCATTACCAAGAAGAACGACCAAATGTACGCCCTCGTCGCCATCTGCGTCGCCTTCCAACCCACCCGCCTCGACGATACCATCCACACTGCGCTGAGGGAAAAGTACGGCGAGCAGTTCAACAGGCTACAGCGCGGCGGCCCCGAATCGCTTCCCCTGTTCGAGGAGCTCTTCCGCACCGCCTGCCCCAAGTTCATCAGCCCCACGCCTCCCGACTTTGACAACCCAGAGATCAACATCGACCCCGTTGAGCACCACCTGCGCATCTTCATGGACGAGGTCAAGAACAACATGATGTCGCCCACAGTCAAGAGCTACCTCAAGCTCTACACCACCATGGATCTTAAGAAGCTCGCTGGCTTCCTAGAGGTTGAGCCGGAGAAGCTGCGGTGCTGGTTGCTTGTCAACAAGCAGAGGAGCAGGCAAATACGGTGGGCCGAGGGCGGTCTCCTGGATGGCGATGTTATCCAGGCCAGTGACCTCGACTACGCCATGGAGGGTGTAAGTAGATGCTGTTTTGAAATAAACAATGACAATGCTAACAAGAAACAGGATTTGATCCACGTTTCCGAGGCCAAGGTCGGCAGGAGGCTCGTAGACTGGTACCTTCGCAATTTGGCGAGGACGTACTAGGAAGGGTGGGAGAGATTTTAGACATGAAATATTCAGATTTCGAAACCTGTTCAATAGAGCATTGCGACTTGGAGTTGGAGGGTTTCACGGCGTGCACATTTCAAAAAGCAGGATTTTATTTTTGCGAGATGCGGAATACGCTCTGGCAACGGGGAGACGGAATTGGCTCCAGGTTGTAGGGTATCCCATGGCGGGATGACGGTGCCCGCCCGCGTGTGCTGGTCGGGCCGATGGAAGGAAATGACTACATCTAGGTAGAGAAGTAGGCGAGTACCGAGACAGATGAATACCAAACAAGCGTTTATGATTGCAATGCGCGTCTGGTGGGATTGGGATTGGGCATGAAATTGCGGTGGCTTTGGTTGGAGAAGCAGAAGGGTCGCAACAACATGACGTGCCGAATTGTGTCGGACTGCGCAATGGCTTGCAGTGGGGGATGGGTGCTAGCGTGCTGGGTAAAGAGCATTTGCATCTGAGCAGGCATCGCTTCTACTCGACCAACCTCAGCCAAACAAGATCGACGAGCAGGCACCGCGTAAAACAAACGTGCCAGAAGCACGCACGCCGGAAAGAACATGGGGATCAAGTGAAGCTCCTACCCCCACCCACGCCGCCCATGGCCTTTTTCCATTGCCCGATGCGCCTGGCACCTGGCTAACAACGACCCTCTGTCATCACGATCGCCCCTGTGCACACCGACTCGAGATCGACTCCCTTTTTCAGTCGACCGCCTGCCCTTCTGGACAGCTGCTGCATTGTTATCCACCTTGCTTGTGACCACGGCGGGGTAAATCAATCAAGACACCACCTCTCTCCACTCTTCGACCAAAGCAACCGCACCACACGCGCCGTGTGAGCCTCCACTATCCACAATGGCCCTCGACTCAACCACGGTGCCTGGAGCCTCACCCACGAGCAATCCGTCAAACACACAACCAGCCTCGGGCTCACTCTCCCGCCAGACATCTACCCCAGCTTCTCGACGAGCCTCTCAGATATCCCCCATGGGTCCTCCACCGCTCCCTCTGGCATCTCCAGGAGGCACGATCCCGACATCTTCGCACCCACACACCCACGCCTTTCCACCCCTCAGCCCAGGACCAACCAGCTACATGCACCCAACCGCCGCCGACTCGGACACCTCGAGCGTCCCCATACGCCACCCACGCCCCATGACTGCCGCAGAACTGCACCTCGAACTCGAAAAAGAACAAGAAGCAGTCGTCAACCGCCTCACGCGCGAACTCTCCGCTCTCCGCGCCCACTCGGCCTCGGTCGCCTCGACAACCTCCTTATCCAGCAGCGCCGCCGACTCGTCCATCGCACACGTCGACGGCCTCGTCACCCCGGGCTCCATGCACCCTACCTCGTCGCGCCGCCACCGCAGCTCGTCGAGCGTGTCGCGCAGCGCAAATCATACAGCTGCCGCGCACCGGTATTCGGTTTCGTCGCAGCAGACGAGCGGTACGTCGAGGTATGAGGAGGTTGCGGCGCAGAAGGCGGAGTTGGAGGAGGTGAAGAGGGAGAATGAGGGGTTGAAGGAGAGGATTAGGGAGTTGGAGAGGTTGATTAGGGAGGGGGCTACGAGTGGGAGTGAGGAGAGGGGGAGGAGTGGGGGGCCGAAGGGTGGGGAGGGGGTGAAGGAGATGGAGAAGTGAGGTTGGGGGATTTGGGAACGAGGGAGATGGGTATGAAGTCATACTCTTCTTCTTCTTTTTTTTTTCATGAATGCAGTCTTCTCAACTTTCTTTTCTTTTTTCTTGGGGAGGCGTGAAGGAAGAGATACAAGTACACTTATTTACCCACTTGAATGATTAACTTTGGTATTCTTCATTACTCTAGCCTTTTTTTATCTAATATCAAATCTACTTTCGGGGGGATGTCTTATCCTCCTTTTTTTGCTTTTGCTAGAGTGGGGGCTGCGCGGGTGCGGGCGCGGGAAGGGGGGAGAAGGAAGCGGGAAGGATGATTTGCGCATGCATGAATGCATACGTATGCGCAGGCGTATCTGGAGTACAGGTGTATGCCGTCTATGTAATGCGCCGTTTGTAGCAAACGATGTGAGTAATGATAAGGACCGCAGACGCGTCTGCGTATTCCTAGTGTCGATCTATATCGTCATTTTTTTTTCTAGACTCCCGTGTCTGTGTGCGTGTGTGGGGTGTTGGTGATGGTGGTGGCGTTTCTTGTTTAACACTGCTTTTCGTGCTTGGGTGGCTTGATGGGATGGAGGGATGGGAGGAGGGTAAAGGTGGTGTACGTCATTTTTTTCGGTGCAAAGATGATGTGGGATGGAAAGGAAGGATATATCTTGATGGTTTTTTCGTATCGAGTGTTGAAGGGTATATTCTTCTTGTGAATTATTGTAAGTTTTTGGAAGTTTTGGGAGGGGGGGACTTTTGTAAATACTACGATTTGAGTGGTTTGATACTGCCAAACAAACGACTTGGACAAAGATATAGTGCACGGGATTTCGTAATACAATTCCTCGCTGAAAGATTAAGAAAAGATGGCTTGTCTATCTACTCTCCGCTCTATTTTCAAATCAAAGAAGAAGAAGAAGAAGGCAAATCCCACCTTCTTGACAGAAAAACCCGGTATGTCTCCTTCACCCCCTCCCTTTCCTTCCATCCTCTTACCTCCATCTAACACAAGCCAGCCAACACACACGCTTCTCCCCGCCCCTCCGTCTCGACCTCAACCCAAACAAGCACCCCATCGTACAAACCACCACTACACACAGTCCCGAGCGCCATAGTCGCAGCGACAGAAAAAGGCATGATCTCCGCATCTTTGTGCTCGGTGTCGCAATCTCCTTCTGCATCAACATCTCTTGCTTCGACATCTACACAGCCGGCATCTGCACAGACGACATCAACACCGGCACCGTCTCCATTCCCCAGTTTGCCATTAGCATCGCCATCGCCATTATCGCTGTCGTCATCGCAATTATCGCCGTTTGCTCCGTCGCCGGTGTCACCAGTGTCTCCAGTGTTCAAGTTGGAGGAGAGAAAGGGGGAGAAAAGAGAGAGGGAGAGTATAAACAGTACGACGACACTAACGCGAGGTGAAGAAGCTTGCGTATCGGGACATAGTAGTAGACGGACGAGTGTGAGATTCAAGGGATTGGACGTCTAGAATATTATTTTCTTTATTTTTCGTTTCATTGAAGCGTAAGCGGTCGGCGTTGGCGTTAGCAAAAAACCGGGGGCGGGCGTTCTACACATCTTCTTTACTACATCATATCCCATATAGCCAACCTGCATACTCTCACATGATACAAAAAAAAACCCCGAAATATTCGCTTTTTGCAATCCTCCTCACAAAACCTTCCCATGTGCCTTTGAAAAGCCAGGCGGCCTTTGGACGTATACTTAAACAATTCGACGTGTCATCTTCCTATTCTCACCCAACCTCTTCGCCTTGAGCGCATCGCGTCTCCGCTTCTTCCACGCTCTGTTCAAATCACCGCGATTCTCCCAGAACCACTTTTTGAACTCGCTTTCGGGCTTTGCTGCCTCTCCGTTCTCACCATCTGCAGTGATACCCTCATCTTCCTCGGCGACGTCAGCGAGCTTACTAGCATTCGTACGCGTGTTAAGGGAAAGCTGGTGCTCGGCGTGGACATCGAGGTCGCTGTCATCTTCGTCATCGTCCCGTTCTTGGCTGTTGCGGCGCCAGTCGAAGGAGAAGCGGCGGCCGATGGCAGCGGTGTCTGGGGTTGGGGCTGCGCTGCGGAGGCCACGCCATTCGATGTCGCGTTGGGTGTATGGGGTGATGGGGGCGTCTTCGATGGGCTGACCTGTGGCTTCTGAGGTGTCGACGTCGGCGTTGTTGTCGAAGAAGGTAAAGGATGTGTCGATTGGGTTGAGCTTTTTGGTGGGAGTTGTGATGGAGTTGTCGTTGGGCTTTGAGCGCTTGAATAGGGCTTCGAGGGGGTGAACCTCTTTTTCCGCAGGTGCTGTGGGTTGGCTCTTTTCTGGGGCTTTCTTGCTCTTGACGGCCGATGGTGCAGGTGATGCGGCTTCTGATTCTTCGGCTTCCGACTCTTCAGCCGACTCTTCCGAGTCCGAGTCTGAAGAATCCTCGTCTTCAGATGAGGATGAAACGACAGACGATTCTTCCGACTCGGATTCAGAAGAAGATGGCGGGGGCGTAACCTTCTTCTTTTTCTTCTGTTCCTTTGTGACCTTGGGCGTGGAAGATGACTTCGATGTCCCGTCGATCCATGCTTTCGCAGCTTCCGAAGGCGCATCTACCAGCTCCAGAGCTCTCCTGGCTTTCGCCTTTCCGGTCTCTGGCTCAACAACAACACCATCTTCATCCACCCATCCCAAACCATTAACATAATCCACTGCAGGTTTCTTGGAGATTACAACGTCGGGCTGCTTCAAAAAACTAGGAGTCTTGGTGTTCTTCTCAAACTCATGCACAACAACCTCTGTAGACTTTGACTTGTTCTTTTCCTTTTTCTCCTTCTTGTCCTTCTTCTTGTCCTTGAGCGCAACCTCGGTCGCAGCAACAGGAGTCAGCTTTGCCTTGAAGAGCAGCTCCGGCTCCTTGGTGTATTTGGAGTGCTTGCGCTCCTTCTTTGCCTCCTTGTCGCTCTTGTCCTTCTTATCCTTCTTCTCTTTCTTGTCCTTTTTGGTCTTGGTCACTGGCTCAGTCCAGCCACGCTTGACCTTTCTGTCGTCTGGTAATTCAACGCCCTCCAGGACCCCTTGTTCTTTCTTTTTCCGTTCCTTCTTCTCCTTTTTGTCCTTCTTTGCGCGTTTTGATGGCCGGTCAGCCTCGCCCTGAGCTTCCTTTGCGGCCTCTGCTTCTTCGCGCGCCTTGCGCTTCTCTGGCTTGGCCATTTCTATGCGCACTTTGGAGCCCTTGAGAATCGTGCCGTTGAGCTTCTTCTTAATCTTCTGTGCTTCTACCTCGGGTAGCTCCAGGTAGCCAAAGCCTTTCTCGGGAAAGGTCTCGACGGTATGGTAGGAGATGTTTTGCGCAAGGGGCAGGACCGAAGGTGCCAGGTAGACCTTGAGCAGATCGGGGCGGAAAGGCGTGATATGTAGGCGGACAGTCTTGCTTTCGGGTTGCGCTTGGGGAGAGTTAGGCGCCTGTGCGTCTGGCATTGAGGCGCAAGTTGGCGCGCGTGCGACAGGGTGTGATTTTGGAGTCGGCAGAAGGGCGCCAGGCGTTAACAAGAGGAGAGGAGGCAAGTTCTAGACCGCCGCCAATACACGTGGTGTTTGTGTGTCGGAGGTGGAGGGGAAAGGAAAATGCTTAGCGTGACATGGACCCGGTGGTCTGGCGCTAGCGTAAACGCGGGCGGAGGTTTGAAGCTCCACTCGACCCGAAGATGGTCGCCATCTCGACATCACGTTACTCGGCGCACGAGAGTCAGCTTAGCCTGTGTCTTGCGCCCATTCTTTACATTATCGACGATACTCTGTTGAATCACACAACATGAGGCGCCCGCCGTATCTCCTCTTTCTCCTGCTGACCTTCCTCTCCTCCCTCTCCATCTCTCTCGCCGCCTGTAAGCCACCTTTGCTACTTGTCCAGTTATTCAAAACCAGCTAAGCTCGTCGCCAGCCCCGACGTCCTTTTGCAAGTGCACCTGTTTCGGCAACAGCACTATTGTCGCCCTCGACGCACCGTCCGTTGCTAAGAAGCCCACGAGCCATGCTGAACCCCGCGCATCCAAGAAGACGTGCAACGACTGCAACCGCCAGTTCTGCCTTGGATACAGCTTTTGCACTGGAGAAAAGGAGGAGAACGTCCTGACCACGTGTTTCCAGAGGGACTCTGCCAAGGACCAGGCCGTCGTCTTCATTTTCATCGGAGCGACACTGGGGCTGCTGGGTTGGGCTGGGCTCCGGCCATGGATTGAGGGGTGGAGAGAGGCATGTATTCGTCTGAGAACCACGCTGAACTGATGCTGACTAAACACAGCGTACGGGAGACCGGCGAAGCTACATTCCCATGGCAGGACAAGGCAATCAATAAAAGCAGAAGACCAGCCTGACATTCAAACATGCGTCATTTATGCGGCATAGATACAAAACAAGATACCCAAGTAGACCAAAGGCCCTAGAGACATGCACAAACTCCATATGCATACATCTAGTGTGACAGCAACATACAGCCTCAAAGTGTATAGTAGTACATGAAGGTCATCAAAACCCCCTCACATGGTATCCCCCGCTCTCTTTTACTCTTTCTTGGACCCTCCCGTTATCCATCCAAACCAGCCTTTGCCGGTAGCCTCGACCTTGTTGACTGCCTTCTCAGCAGCGTTGTCCAATGGTCCGCCTACTGTCTGTGTTGATGGCGCCGAGGATGTGTATGATGTGTCGTTTGCCCTAGCCTCCTGCACGGCAGCGGTAATGCCCAGATTCGAGTTTCCTTGGGCTTCTAGTCGCTTGATCTCCTCCACGGCTAGCCTTCGCTGCTCGGCAATGGATTGGTCCTCTTTCCAGTCACCGTGCAGCCACCACAGCAGCTTGGACGGTGCTTTCCGCTCCGCCTTCTTCTTCTCCATCAATTCCTGTTCTTCGGCAATACCTGCAACAAGCGCAGCCTGTGCTGGTGACGCAGTCCCGGATGCAACAGCGGAGCGGGCGGCTTCGAGGATCCTGGCCTGTGTGCGCTCTTCTTCGGCAAAGTAAATTGCGCGTTTCCGCCGGTTGTAGACAATCATGTCGCCTATTGAGAAGACGGCGAGTACGCCAACGCAACCTTTATAGAATGTTAGCAATTGATTCTGACAATTCAATGGAGCAGTGCAATTGTCTTCTGGGAACAGACATACCAGTTGCAAATATCAATCCATAAACGGTAAATCGATGCGCCGCATCCGCTGCCATTCTGCCATATAGATACATATAGTCCCACCTCGTCACTTGTGCCATCTTCGCCCTGTTCGCTGCCTCTCGTAACCGCTTGACCTTTTGCTGTGGCGTTTCATTTTTCGGCGCTGGATCAGCGAATTGTAGCGTCGTTGCACGCCCGCCGGGACGTGTGTGCGCCCATACTCCAGTGGCCGTGAAGCGGGTCGAGTCCTTTGGTGATTTGGACATTGTGTGGGCGGCGGCGGACGCACTCGAGTGTGGGAGTGGCGTGGGGTGGTGGGAGCGAGGATGCCGTCAAGACTTGCGGAGCGGGAGGTCGAATGATTCGACGATTTCCAAAAGTTGAGATGGACTAGGGTTGGATGCGGAGATTTCCGCCCTGTTCCCTGTCTCCACCCAACCAACCTACACCCATCGTGCAGCGCTACTACTTCGAACACGACAAGTTGGATTGTGCCGCGATTTTTTGGTCGTTGACTGCAACGTCTTTCAAGATAGGGCCGCCGGACAGTTCTGCAGCACAGAATGAGTGGTCTGGGCTGGAGAGTGCTTCTTTCTCTTCCTTGCCCTTGAAATAAGCGCAAGCAATACGCGCCATGCGCCATCACTCACACATTGAACCTGCACCACACCCCACACATTGAGACACTGTAGATCCATCCTAGAATTTCTCATTCAGACACTCAAATTTGTACCGCAATCATGTCGCAAGACGGGCAACAAAATCCAGATCTTGCAGCCATCTTGGCCACGCTCGCAAGCCTGCCCAAGCCCGAGGCTCAACCGTACCAGGACCAACAAGCGTATGAACAGAATAATAGCTATCAAGGGTATCAGGATCCTCAGCAGCACTATCAGCCCGAGCCGATCCATCAATATCAACCACCAACTGACCCCCGTCTTGCTGGTCGTCCACCCCAGCACCGACAACCACCTCCCAAAACCCAAGACCGGGTATCATCTCCGCTCATTGACCCTTCAACCATTATAGAATGGAAGCAAGGCCTCCGCTGCGTGAGCAAAATAGCAGCACAAAATCCTGATTTTGCTCCCGCCGTTCGCAAGGTGCGACATACATTCTCTCCACCTTCTGTACTCAACGCTTACTATTTGTACTAGTTGATGAAAGACCAAGAAGCAAATGTCAAATCCTGGGAAGCCGGCCGCAAGAAACTCATCGAAGAGCAAAAATTTCAGCGCGAAAACGAGCGCACGCATCGAGCGGCTTTGTACGCATCTTCTCTGTCTTTGTCGAACCCAAAGTCTAAACTAACGTCTCTCCAGGTCACTTCCTGGTCTACTAGAAGGCACAGCACTCCTCCGGGTATAACTTCCCAATCTCCATGCTCACTCCCAACGCGCCAAACTAACCTCCCCTCAGACCCCCGAGCGCGAAAAAGAAGAACTAGATCAATACGACGCGAAAGTTTACCGCGCCTGCAAAGCAATGGTCGACTCGCAGTCTTCATCCCTCAAAGTCCTGGGAGTTCCTTTTTTCGGTGTCAAACCGTATCTTGTGCAAGGAGCAAGTTACGATCCTTTGGAAGTTGTGGATTCGCAGACGGTGACGCCAGGCGGGGGAAAGATTACCAATGAGAGGCTTTTGGAGTTGCAGAGGAAGATGCTGAATCATCTTATGGAGTTGTATGGGGATTGAGCAAGTGAGATGGGTAGGTTGGGTTAAATTGGGGGTGGTTGGGGGGAGGGGGTATACGCTGTAGGTACAAGGATTTGACACAGAGAGGTAATTGGATCAATGTCGATTTTTGAGGTCGTCCGGTACTATTTTCTAATTCTTTATTGTACATTCACTCATTGCTCGTCTTATAACCTTTTTACCAATAATCCATTTCCGTCCATCTATACATCCCCCAGCTTCATTCTCTTCAATCAGCAGACCGTGCCCTCCCCATCAACTTTGCTAACCATGAGAACGTAGTAACATCCGTTCTGTCAGATAACCTGCCACATCCTGACGTGCAAGAGTGGCTTTCGACGCAAAATCCTGCCAAACCGCAGTCACTGGCTGATATTACGGTTGTTGGGCAGAATCCCCACAGCCCACGCGCAGTGTCGACTCGACACCCATAGCCTGGGTCTGCTGTTCGGGAGCTTTTGGGGTTCCCATCAAGGTATCCGCAGGTAGTAATGTGCTCAGCATTTTGGCGATTATGAAGCTGGTGGCGAGCTAGTGCGGTCGCAGAAAGTGATGGTAGAGAAGTGATTCCATTGCGTATCATCGCAAGGCTGGGAGATGCAAAGTTCAAAGCAGTCAAAACGACAAAGAACAGACCAAAGATTTTAGACATGGCTTCGAACGAGTGACAGCGCGATAAAAAATGAAGGTCAGAGAAGGGAGGACTAGAGACGTAAGGTACCTACACGCAATGCTGGTGATACCTGCAGCCAAGGACCAGAACCGCGTGATGTTTGCTGTGCCGCATATCTGCAGCCACTTCGCCTTTGATGTAGCCGCCCTTGCATCAATTTGGCTATATCCAACAGGTCTATGGGTCCGTAGGTGTGTTCAGTCATCCTTATCCCATATCTTCTCGAGATACTCTCTTTCGAAGAAACAAGGGGAGAACGTATGCATTGGCAGGTCTTGAAATATATCTGTCGGTTACATTGGGATTGAAAACAACATATCGTTCCTGAAGTCATTGGTGATGGATATGCCTGTTGTAGCATTATTGTTATGCAGAGCGCGTTTCGTGAGATCCTTACGCGCCTGGTCCAATGTCACTCATGTAAAGATTGTTGTGATTGGTCGAAAGGCGCGATGACTTCTGTAATTTCCTTAAGCGTTCATTCCTTCACGACGGATGTAGCCGCCTGCCCCCACGGTCTTAGCCCTGGCAAACGCGGGATGCGGCGCGGTCGCTCTTGCCAGCCTTGTCTACTCGTTTGCCCGCAACCAGGATGCAAACCTTCAGAATGCCAGCTCCTCACCACACCAACTCCTGAACTATACTTCCGTTTTTCTTCTGGTGAACCAACCGTCATGGCGGCGCAGCGGAACATGCGGTCGCTCCTGCAGGCCGTCGCAATGCTAGTTGTGGTCTTTGTTCTCATCACAGGAGTGGGGATTTCTCAGTATGGCGACAGTCTTCCGAGGATTAAGTTCAGCCCGTCTGGAAATTCGGATTCAAGCCTATCAGGTAGGAAATTTTCCGGTTTAGCGTATTTCTATACTTACTGAAATTTACAGCGAAACCTGAAGAAGCCTCTAAAGATCAACCGACACATCCGCCGGACTCGACACCACCCTCAACAAAAGGCAATGCCACTCTACGAGCACAAGCGCCACCATATATCCGCGCAATTATGGATCCGGCTGACGTGACATTCCCACGCCTGGAGTGTCCACAGCCAAACCTCGAGCGCTATAATTACCTAGGGCGCGCGTCGGAACCCACAATCCATGCGCAACTCCCAAGGTACTTCTTTGCACTCGACTTGCATCAATGCGTTGATCTCCTTCCAAGACTCATTGGCTCGATTTTAGAAACCATACTCTGTCTTGGTCCACCAAACTGTGTATTGTCCATAGTAGAGGGGAGATCGGATGATGGTACTTTTGAAGTGCTTGATGAGCTACGTTCCAACCTGGAACTGCTAGGAATCAAATACCACCTACAGACAAGCGATGTGAACCCAACGGCAGAAGGAACGGATCGCATTGAAGCGCTTGCAGAGCTTCGAAACCTCGCGCTCAAAGATCTCGAAGAACACCCAGAGCATTACGAAAAGGACACCACCGTCATATTCTCCAATGACATTTCGCTTTGTATGGAGGACTTTTTGGAGTTGATCCATCAGCGCAAATTCCAGGGAGCCGACCAGACCTGTGCCATGGATTGGACGTATGTTGGCGACAACCCGACTTTTTATGATGTTTGGATTGCTCGCGGCATGACTGGTGACTTGTTCTTCAGAATTCCCCAAGACGGCAGCTGGGATTTTGCATGGGATCTATTCTGGAACGATCAAAAGTCAAAGTCGCGACTTTCTACCTGGAAACCTTTTCAGGTGTTCTCGTGCTGGAACGGCGTGACTGCGTTCACTGCAAAACCAATCATGGAGAAGAAGATCAAATTTCGGGCGCATATGGAGGGAGAGTGTTTTCAGGGAGAGCCGAAGCTATTTGCCAAGGACATGTGGTTTCACGGCTATGGTAAGATCGCTGTGGTACCAAGTATCAATGTGGAGTATAGTGACGAGGCGTCGAAGAAAATTAAGGTGCTGAAGGGATATACTTCTAGTCATGTTGAGAATGAAGGCGATGATATCAAAATTAATTGGGAAACTTCACCGCCGGAACAGGTGAAGTGTATGCCTGAGCATCAGCAGCAGTCATTCAAGCCCTGGGATGAGGGACTACGGTCTGAGGGTTCACCATAGAAGACTTAATACAGGATTCTTTTCCGTAAAACGAAAATAAATAAACAAAATAAAATCCTTTTTCAGTCAACTCAAGCATGTATGCCGTTATCGGAATAGTGGTGTGTTTGGAACTGGAGGTTATTCTTCTTACTGATCTGATTACTCTATCCGTCTACATCACCTCATGCATATGCGTACGTGAGAAGCCCGCTATCCGATACATGCACGTCCTAGAACTTCCTTTGATCCAGTCCTATAAGCGCCCTCGATGCTCTAGTTTCCCTAAGCCAGCATTCCGCTTGTATCCCTATACGAGTCGACTCCGCATTAAAGATCCTTCGGGCCGGCCACAACTGATTGGACAAGTAGCCCAAAATACCATCGTCACTCGTGCTCGAAAATCCCATAGGTAATAAAAGTAGCTAGAACAAGCGGACCGACTGGCAAAACCCAGAGTCTCCATGTACCGGGAAAGTCAAACAAAACTACAATACCGACACTGAAAAAACAAAAACAAATTGTCGCACTCTTTTTTGTTTACGTATCCGCATCAATGTGCTTTTTCCTGCATCTTTTATCAATCTCGAATTTGCCAGCGCAACTCCGTCGTCTTCGCCTGCACGCTGCAACCTCGCAAATCCTTTCAAAGACAAAAAAAACCCCACCCCAAGCACGTTAACCCCCATTCCCGGGAAATGACCACTTTATCCCCCACCGGAAATACCCAAATCGGGCATCCCGGAAAGCTTCCCCCCCTCCGACACACAACAAACTCTAGACTTTCCGGGGGAAACGGGTGTGTTATGCGGGGTAGTGTCAATGATCTCCCCTCCCCAGTAACCCCGCAAATTAGCTAGATAGTATGCATGGATTACAGCTATGGACCGCGTAGTGCAATCGCGTGTGGCGTAGCCTTTCCTCTCCACCCCCCGGAGCGATTCCGCTAGTAAGACTGCTGCAAGTCAAGTTGATGACGTTTGTCTGCCAGTTTGGGGGGGGGATCTTGCGGGCAACCGGCTGTAAGGGATACTAGGTCGGATCGACGGGGAGGTCTTGACATGTTGCATGAGGGCAAGCGGGTAAGGCCTGGTTATCGGGCGAGAGATGGGGGGGGTGGAGTGTCGATCTTCTGGGATTCGTGCAGGAGGGGTATGTTGTACCACTGTTCGCGTATGTATATATATGTGAGTGTTCGCCGGGGCCCTGGGTTGTGTAATTCGCCTCTTCCCATCTCCGCATCAATTGAGCTTTGGTCACCAAGAGTTGGCTGCTATCTTTTGGATTCGAACATTTTGTTTGCAATCATGGTGCACTTTCGTACGGATATCGCGGCGACGAATGAGGCGGCGGATCCGAATAATGAGAACTATGCCAAGGAGCTTGAGACTGATGTGCTGATTGTAGGTGCTGGCTTTGGTGGCATTTACTTGATGCATAAGCTGCGTCAGCAAGGGTTCAAGTGCAAGATTATGGAGGCTGGGTCGAATCTTGGGGGTATTTGGCATTGGAATTGTTATCCTGGTGCTCGTGTAGACTCTCAGGTTCCTATCTATGAGTACAGTATGCCGGAGGTTTGGAAGGTAAGCGTGGACTTTGATACTCTTATTTGTGTGCAAGCTGACGGATATCAGGACTGGACTTGGTCTTGCCGGTACCCCGGCACAGAAGAACTCCAAAAGTACTTTGATCATGTCGAGAGGAAACTGGATATAAAGAAAGACTGTGCTTTCAATACAAGAGTCATCGGGGCGCAGTATGACAAGCCGTCTTCAAGATGGATAGTGAAGACCGAGGATGGCCGCACAGCGCGCTGCAAGTATTTCCTGCTAGCTCTTGGCTTTGCAGCGAAGCGCCACTTTCCAGACTGGCCAGGCATGGATAAGTTCAAGGGCGAAATCCACCATTCGAGTTTCTGGCCTGCGTCTGGAGTAGATGTCAAGGGCAAGCGTGTTGCGGTGATTGGAACGGGGTCGACGGGTGTTCAGATTGCTCAAGAGACTTCCAAAGAAGCTGCCAGTATAACGCAGTTTGTCAGGACACCAAATCTCTGTCTTCCCATGCGACAAAAACCTCTAACAAAAGAGGAGCAAGAGAAGAGGAAGCAAAGCGAGTATGAGGAAATCTTCAAGAAGAGATTGACGACTTTTGCCGGCTTCTCATACGACTATCTTCAGAAATATACCTTTGAAGACTCACCAGAGGAGCGCGAAGCTTTCTATGAGAAGATTTGGGAGAATGGTGGTTTCGAGTTCTGGCTGGTAAACAATTCACATAAGACATATATCGATTTGAAGCTTACCAGATTTCCTAGGCAAACTACAAAGACCTCCTATACGACAACAAAGCCAACCGCGAAGCCTACAACTTCTGGGCAAAGAAGACTCGCGCCCGGATATCAGACCCTGAGAAACGTGAGATTCTCGCACCACTGGAGCCACCCCACGCCTTTGGCACCAAGCGACCGAGTCTAGAACAAAACTACTATGAGATGCTCGACAAACCTGAGAACAAAGTCATTGATGTGAAGAAGACGCCTATCAAGGAGATCAATGAAAAGGGAATCGTACTCGCCGATGGCACTCTCCACGAATTCGACGTGATCGCGCTCGCCACCGGCTTCGACTCTGTAACCGGAGGCATCAAGAACATGGGTTTGAAAGACGTCGACGGTGTCGAGCTGTCAGAGAAATGGAAGAATGGTACATACTCATATCTGGGTATGACGATAAGTGGTTTCCCGTAAGCAAACCCCCTTCTCAAGAGACTCGCCGTCCAATTAACGATTGTAAAGCAACACGTTCTTCCTCTATGGTGCCCAAGGCCCCACCGCCTTCTCCAACGGTCCAACATGCGTGGAAGTCCAGGGCGACTGGATCGTCGACGCCATAGTCAAGCTCCGCGATGAAAACATTACGTACTGCGAGCCCACGCATGAAGCTGAGCAGCAATGGCGGGAGACGATCACGGAGCTGAGCGATAAGACGTTGTTCCCGCAGACCAAGTCGTGGTATATGGGTGATAATGTGCCGGGGAAGGTGCGAGAGCAGTTGAGTTTTGCGGGTGGGTTTCCTTTGTATAGGGAGTTGACGAGGAAGGCGCTTGATAACGGGTTTGAGGGGTTCGTTACTGCTTGATGGTTTGCTGGTTAGAGTAGACGTAGTGTACTTATTTTCACGTGAAAATGGTCTCGCCTCGGTGCCTTTGGTATGAAGCACGTCTTTTTAGTGTGATGTGGACGTAAGAGGTTGGATGTGAACGGTGCTGGGGAAGACTGGAATGACACGTCCATGTTCTGGAACCTGTTTGACTTGGTAGGGATAGGTTTCCAAAGGCAGAGAGACCTTATATAGGCTAGGATGTGCTATTGGTTGCATTGACTACACGGTTGCCAAAAGTGGACATTCTGCAATAGGACTCTACCAGGGTCAACAAGAATATGAACATGGGTTCCGATGCAGTTAGTATCGTCTCACAATGGCAGGAGTCATTTGTCTTCTCGTTCTCAGTAAGTGATGACATCTCCAAAAGTCGTTATCAAGCGTATCTCGAAATTTCGTCCGGATGCTCCCTAGTACGCCTCGGTAATAGTACCAGGGTCGGTGTCGCGTGGGATTTACGCCGACGCGACGTCACGACCTTGGACTTTGCAGGTCACCAGCACCGGCGCATACCTCATGGAACCCATACGCGCCCCATCCACACTACGCCCTGTACCATGAGGACAGCGCTCCTTTGGGGACGTCAGTGTTCCCGACAAAGTTTCCCAAGACTCACATCCCGCACATTAAATCGCCCATATGTAAACCCTGCTTCTATTCGCAGCCGATTCGCAACTCCGAAATTCAGAGGCAAAACAATACTATGGTCTGGCGCAGCGACCGGGGCTGCGGGCGGCACATTACTGAGTTCTCTTTCGTTTGTAGAGGTAGCCAGCAACAAAGCTAGCAATGGAGAGCAGACACACGAAGAAGCAATGCTGGAGGCATCGAGGAAGGAGCTGGATGAGCAAGTACCGCATGCGCTGAGGAACTCTGCGAAATACAGGCGGGGTATATACTTTTTCTTCGAGGACTACATAACCGAGCCCATCGCCACTGGCCTCCGCTTCCTACATTTGGTCATTATCTTTGTTCCGGTCATAGTGACTATACCTGCGCTATGGCTTGGCTCAAGGCAGCCTGATAGAGATAACGAACGAAGTGGGACTTTGTGGTGGTACGGCTTCTTGGTGGGGTCTATGGAGAGGGCGGGAGCTGCCTTTATCAAGGTATGTTGCCACGTTTCGTATCATTCGACGCATGGTGAAAACTGACTTTCTGTAGCTGGGACAATGGGCGGCTTCGCGAACGGATGTTTTCCCGACCGAGATGTGTCTGATCATGTCAACGCTCCACTCCAATGCACCGGCACATTCTCTAGAAGTAACGAAACGTACCATTGAAGAGGCCTTTGACGGAAAAAAATTCGAAGATATATTCGAAGAGTTTGACGAGAAGCCGCTAGGCGTGGGTGCGATCGCCCAGGTTTACAAAGCGAGGTTAAAGCCGCATCTTGCGACACTGAAGGAAAATGCAAGTGATCACGAAGAGCCCAACTTGGCGCGCAGGATAAAGAAGAATGTCGACGTAACACTGAAGAGCACGCCATCAAGAGTACCGTCAGACCATGTTGCTATCAAGGTTTTGCACCCCAAGATCGAGAAGATTGTGAGGAGAGACTTGCGAATCATGGGATTCTTTGCGGCACTCATCAATGCTATACCTACCATGGAGTGGTTCTCATTTCCAGACGAAGTACAGCAGTTCGGCGAAATGATGAGACTACAATTAGACCTGCGAATCGAGGCTGCGAACCTTACACTTTTCCGGAAAAACTTCAAAGACCGAACAACGGCCTGGTTCCCTTACCCCTACACGGATTACACGACGCGCAATGTACTCATCGAAGAGTTTGCCCAGGGAATCCCTCTGGAGGACTTCTTGCAAAATGGAGGCGGTGTCTTTCAGAAGGATATTGCAGATGAAGGATTGGATGCTTTTCTGAACATGGTTCTTATTGACAATTTCATCCACGCAGATTTGCACCCAGGGAACATTATGGTTCGATTCTACAAACCTGAGCAGCTCGACGTTTCATTCTTCGCTAGAAAGGAAGACCAGAAAACAGGCCCTAAGGAATCCCCTGATGTTACTGAAGAAGTACTGGAGCGCCTAAGACCACACAAGAAGAACCCCAAGCAATGGCAAGCGACGTTGGAGCAGATTGATAGTGAAGGCTACCGACCTCAACTCATCTTTATCGACACTGGCCTAGTGACGGAACTGAATTCAAAGAACCGCACTAATTTCCTTGATCTATTCAAAGCTGTTGCAGAGTTCGATGGTTACAAGGCAGGCCACTTGATGGTAGAGAGATGCAGGCAGCCACAGGCCGTCCTGGACCGCGAGGTGTTTGCTTTGCGTATGCAACACTTGGTATTGGGAGTCAAGAGCCGTACTTTTGCCCTCGGCAACATCAAGATTGGGGATATCTTGAACGAGGTCCTCTCAATGGTCCGGACACATCACGTTCGCCTCGAGGGCGACTTTGTGAATGTCGTTCTCAGTATACTTCTTCTAGAGGGTATTGGAAGGAGCTTGAACCCAAATCTGGATCTGTTCGCAGGGTAAGTTTTGGCGCTGGCGTTTCCGAATCGCATACTGATTAGCAATAGGGCACTTCCTATTCTACGACAGCTAGGCGCGCAAAGTGGCTCATCTATGATCCGTGGGGGTGACTTTTCCATGCTCAAGGTCTGGGTTGGCCTTGAGGCGCGTAGCTTCTTACAAGCTTCGATTGATACGGTACGTGTCTTGGACATTTTATTGGAGTTCATTGCTGATTCTTGTCTAGGTGGAGCGATATGTCAAGTCCGATCAACTCTCGCCGAACATATAGAGCACGAAGGTGTATTATTACATCGCAGTTATTTAATCACAAGAAATCACGACTCATACATACTGTATCAACTGTCCTTGTAGCATTGCTTTTTGTAACTGTTTAGCACTATTGCAGTGTCTGCATCCATCGCGCTTCCACGTGAAAGCGTATCGGAATTGCAGCTGTGGCTGTGAATGGCGGGTGTCGGGTGGCTAGTGTCTCCTGATGTGACGTCATTTCATGGGGTAGCTTCGTGTTCGTAGCTATACAACACCACCTGTTGCCAACACACCAACTCACAATCTTACATTATATATCGGAATACGTTCAGGAACCTTTCGATATCACGTCAATTACTTGTTTTCTTTCGAATCAATCCCTAGGCCTCACCTACTGCAATGGAAGCCGGGGCAGCTGGAGTGCTCTATGCAGCTGAGAACCTCCTCGGAGGTGCTGTAGCCCTCGTCAAGGGCATGAAGCACCCAACACTACCTCTCAAAGCCAACATCACACGCATATCATCTGTTCCGCTCCCGCGATCGCACCACACAGTCTCGGTAGTCAAGGGCCGGGCCTACATCTTCGGTGGAGAAACCGAAGCCGGCACGCTTGCAGACAATGACATGCACGTTGTAATTCTTCCGTCAAGCGGAGTACTTGACGCCGACTATACAAAATATCCTGCTCGATCAGCAAATGGCCTGGACGACGTACCGAATTCGAGAAAGGGACACACAGCAACTGTGATCGACGATCATATCTACATATTTGGTGGTGAGGGAGAAGGCGTCACAGACGAAAAGGGAAGAGTATGGGTGTACAACACGGTATCGAATACTTGGTCGTATCTCGATCCGGCGGTAGACACGCTATATCCCAGCCATCGATCAGGCCATGCCTCGGCGAGCTCAGATCTCCCAAGCCCAAAGACTACGACATACGTTGAGAAGGCACCGCAAGCACCCGCAGATCCTGCAATGAACGTGCCAGAGCCACCTGAGTCGAACTCGTACGGTACCATCTTTATTGTCGGTGGCCGCGACATGGCAAAGAGTGAACTCTTAAGCGACGCATTGGCATTCGACGTCAAGGCGCGAACGTGGTCCAATATCCCATCACCATCAGGTCACCCACGGGAAGGTGCAAGTTTGGCCCTGGTTGGAAACCGCCTATATCGCTTTGGCGGCAAAGGTGTGGAAACCTTTGCCTCTGGCGCGATGGAATCTGTTGACGCTTCCCATGTCTGGACACACGCAGAACGTGGGACTACGCCAGTATCAAGCGGCTGGGGCTGGGAGGAAGTGAAGAAATCAGACCGAGAGGGCAGCACCGCTGTAGCACCTCAGGCACGCTCATATGCAGGGCTCGTGGGAGTCACCACGGGTCAAGGACGGTACTACCTGCTGGCTATTGGTGGGTTGACAGAAAACGAGGAGTATCTTGATGACATATGGGCTATGCAGCTCGCCCCTGAGAAATCGACAGCCGCAGCAGCAAAGGACAGCATTCGTGCGCACATCAAGAAGGACACACATGAGTCGCAATGGGCCGAGGTGATTTACCGCTATGTCGATACAAAAGGAGAAGAGGAAAAGGAGATACCAGGAAAGCCCAAGAGGGGGCTTGGCGCACGAGGCTACTTTGGTGTCTCGAAGGGTACCGAGGTTGATGGAGCTACAGCTGTCGTGTGGGGCGGCGTTGATGCGAACGGCAAGGTGCTGGAAGATGGGTGGATGATTACTGTGGACAGGTGAGCCGCCATTCTTTGCGCGCCAAAAATATAAGTATGCAAACAAAGAATACGGACGCTCAATTGAATAGCGAATGAAATTGCAACGTGCCAAGGAGGTAGTAGCTTATGCGCTGAAATTATGTATGCATATATCGATCATTCTCACCCCTTAGCGCTACGCTATGCAGGTGGTGGTTTCCTGGGGATAAAGAATAGATGCGCCTGACCATCGCGTGTCTTGTCACATACACGCTGCACATAGCCGATTGTGTCGCTCATCCTACTCACCTGCTCTTGGATCGCCCAAATCGCGGCGAAATAGTGCGATTTTACTTTGAAGCTCATCTTCAACTTTTTGACTTCTGAGGCGCCAGGCGGGAATACGGCCAATAAGCTCGCGCCGCTCTGACCTTTCCAACGCCCCGCCACGTTTCATACTACCGCCCGTCACGCCGACAAGCGAGCCGCATATCTTGGTATTCACCTCCTGGACGGTTTGGACATTGGAATTGGCCATGGGATTTCCGCCTGAAACATCAACTCCACCCTATCAGGAATGTGACACCAAGCACCATCTATCTTCAGCTTGTTCGCTGCAGTGCAGACCCACGTGCAACAAGTAAGGGCTTTTGGTTAACATCCAAATGCACCTATATTTCACAAGCCCAAGCGTCGATCCACTGGCTGACAACAGTGCGTGAGTGCGTGAGTGGGAATGACGGTCAGGCCCGGCCCACTCAACCGTGGTCAAGGCGAAGGACATGGCCAATGGGTATTATCCCGTTATGCGCCGACATTGTGCATCATGGCGAGCACGGTGGTTAAGTATATCTATGGTCCTGTGTGGCGCAGCCCAAGGAGCACGATCTCCGGACGAATATCTCAGTTACGCGGCTCTTAAGGGGCACAGAGACCAGCAGTCCTTGCAACAATCAGACCGCAACAGAACTGCGGTTACAGCAGACTCGGAAGAACTCTCCACCATGGGTTGGGGTGACATTGGTAACATTATCGGTTGGGGTAAGTGAAGAACAGGTCCCTGAGACGACATCAGAATAGACCAGGCTGACCACGTATGAACAGGTGGAGATTTGACGCTAGTGAATGGCTCGCCATTTGACTGGACAGTGGGCTACCAGCATTCATACCAGATGAACACATGGAACTGGCCGACTGTGAAAGCAGGTACGAAACCTCATCTACCTTACGCGTCGAGACTGCTCATACAAGAAAACAGGAACCGCCGAAAAAGTCCATCTCGAGTTTGGACTAAAGGGACATACTTGGGATGATGCAGGAGAGGCCTACTACAATGTGGATGGAACATCAAATAAGTTCACAGTCCTGGCACGAAAGCCATCAGACTACGAGCTTACCATATCACTGGACAATATGCAAACGGAGCAAAGTCCCAACATGACGAAAATCAAGCTAGGATTCCGAAAGGACGCGGCGGTAAACTGGATCATGTCTACCGATGAGGCCGGAAAATTCTGGACTAACACTGGATCATACGCCGACTGGATGCAACAAAGTATGGGATCGCTAGCGAACAGAACACTAAGACATATTTGCATGCCTGGCAGCCACGATGCGGGAATGGCTACTTTCCATCCCGGCACTGTTGGCGCACATTTTGCAAATACGCAGGCGCAATACCTTAACTTCTACGATCAACTCATGGCTGGATCGCGCTTCTTCGATCTCCGCCCTGTATTCTCCAGAGGCCAATGGGTAGCTGGTCACTACAGCGCCGTAGCTGGCGTTTGGTTCGGCGGCAATGGTCAGTCGCTCAAAGACATTATACAGCAAGTCAATGACTTTACCGCCAACCACAAAGAACTTGTCATTATAAATCTGAGCCATACGGTAGACACAGATAGAGACTATCAAGACCTGACGCAAGCCCAATGGAACGACCTTTTCAACACCTTGAAGCAGATCAACAACCGACACATCGTCAACAACCCCGGTGGAACGGACTTCTCCAACAAGCGCTTATCCGAATTCATCACCGACCGCGCTGCAGTCTTCATCATGGCACAACTGCCCGGGGGCATGCAACTTGGCAATTTTGCAAACGAGGGCTTTTACAGCGGCGGCAACTTTCCTTTTTACGACGAATACAGCAATAGCAATAACCTGGATGTCATGAAGAAGGATCAACTAGCCAAGCTCAAGCAACAACGTAATATTGTTGCCGATGCGCAAGCAAGAAAGGATGTGTTTCATGTGTTTTCTTGGACACTGACGCAACAGCCTGAGGATATCATTAACTTTGATAAAAGCATCATGTAAGTCACGAGCTCCGCCTATACTTTGTTTTCCCTTACATTTCACGTTTTCCTTCTTGCAAAAGCTAATATTTATTCTAGGAACATGGCTACCGGCGCCTTTGACGACCTCATCAGTACCGCCTGGAACTCGTTCACACCGCAGAGCTTTCCCAATGTGCTGTATGTGGATAGTCTGGGTGTGCGTGACAAGAGCGCCATTTTTCCGTTTGACAGAGTCAAGGGCAGCTTGAACACAAACGTGGATATTGCGGCTTTTGCAGTTGCCGTGAACAATGCTTTTGCGGGCAAGAATTCCGTTGTTACGGGGAAGTGAGGAGTTGGTTTGCAGAGAAGAGAAGGTATGGCGTGCATATGTGTCATATGTTACTGAAGTCGGGGTACGTGTTCTGTGACGACGTTCTGATTACTCATAGCGTGTCCTTTTGCCTTTTTTCTTTTGTTTCTGCGAACTTGCATCCATATGGCAGCTCGGCGTTATTTGATAGACTAGTATGACGTATTAATCTCTTTTACCTTCTGAGAATTAAAAAAAAAATATAGAGACAAGTTATTTTAAAAGAAATAAGATTCATCGAATAAACGTGGGATTGCACAATCAGCCAAGTGCCATGTGGTGAAGAACTCTATCGCAAGTCAGATGACCTGGTGAAGTGGTGTACGAGATTACGACGCACAACGTAGGTATGATTAGAGTGGACCATAGACCGACCACATGTGTTGTCAATGCTGTGTAGCACCAGATAAGACTAAATTATACTTGCTAACCTCTATCAGGAGATGGCGTAGTAAATGTATTCGTACTACTAAAGAATACCCAATTTGTGAGAAGGCAATGACGAAGCACGTTATCAAGTGCCTCCCAGATCCAACGCTGGCAGTTGACGCAGCTGATGCAGCCTTGCGCATCCGCGGCACTCTTTTCGGTCAGCGTGAGTCCGTAAAAGGAAATCAGACATGTGTCAGACGGGATCACAAGCAGGGAAAACAAAGATTAGGTGCTTAGCATGGCGGGGTGTGTAGATCAAGATCGCTCCAGGTGCCGTGTCGAACATTGTTTTTTGAAACGCGTATGTTCGTCAGAATGCGCAAAGTATTTGGGTCACCACACCTAAATTAGCAAGACACATCGTGAGCTCTTTTGTTGTTTCTAGTATTCAGCCTCCATTTCACTAGGACTCAATGGTGGATTTCTAGGAAAACAAGAGGTAAGGGCGTCGCGTGTGGAGTGGCATCGCCGCTGATGGTTGTGGCTTGCTGTCCGCTAGTGCGAGCCATGACGTAGTGAACCATCGCAGCCTTCCGCGTGTTTATTGTTGTAATTATGAGCGCAAACAAAATTGCATTGACCTCCTACTCCTACCCTGTTCCTCCACCCTAGACTTCTCATAACATCTTTTTTCTTAAAATTTTTTGCATCAAAACATGTCGACCGGTGGTGTGGTCTACAAAGACCTGCTACCTATTCCCGATACGGATCCTACTGAGCATGAAGGCAAATCGGCCACGCTACGAGATGCACCTACGGACAGCCATGCATTAGCTCTGGACGGCGCCAGGGTTCCCCCTACAGAGGAGAAGGGTGCAGCTCAGGTCGAGCATCAAAAAGAGGTGGTGGATTTGGGATGGAATGAGCCAAAAGAACATGTCGCCAAGCCTCTCGTGGGGGGGCTCGACAATGAGCATGTATGGATGCTTGTTCGGCGTTTTAACAAGGTAAAAAGCACGCATTTTCAACGTGACACGATCTCATGCTAACTATTCATAGCAAATATATCAAGTTAAAGAGATACCGACAGCACCTCCCGGAGGATTAGACCTCAATGTTGCCGACGAAGAAGAGTTTACTCCGGACAAGTTTCGCGCCAATCTTGAGCGCCTCTATATGACTATTGTAAGTCCTCGAGACCAAGCATCTGCTACATGCAGGCTAACCGTGTTAGATCATTGGTATAATCGGATTTGCCAAGCACATTGCTCGCATTCGATCATGGAGAGAATCACGCCGCACTGCGTGGTTTTGTTCCGCTTACTTTGCTGCTTGGACCTTCGACATGATCGTGCCTTTACTCTCAGTCACTCTGTTGACACTGATCGTTCACCCACCTGCTCGCGAAGTAATGTTTCCTCCGGCCCCTATCGCTCTCGTAAGCTCCAGCGGAGGCGTCCAGAAGCCCAAATCAGGGACTCTTGGCAGCATTGACAGCGTCACTGGAGCGCCTGAAAACCACAAGGGTGAAGCTGTGGAACAAGAGGCCACGAATTTTGTTTACGGATTTGCTACGATTGCACTGTCAAGTGCGACTGGAAAACAACCTGAGGTCGAACCTAAAGAAGATAAGTCACCTGATGATAACATTCCAGATACCACTCGACTTGCCATGGGTGTTGCCCATGCCCAAGACAAAGCGTCCGGTAACAAGCCCGACAAGGACCATGATAAGACCAAAGTACCTTTGGAGACTGCTATGTGGAGCAAGATGCGGCCAATCATGCATGCGGTTTCCGACATTGCAGACACCTGGGAACGCTTTGCAAAGTGAGTGTGTTGCAATATGGAAAATCGATCACCTACTGACGATTGAACAGCATGCTTGACCCAACTCCTCCATTCCCACAAAACAAGTTTCGTCTTCGTCTTGGAGTAGTTATCGCTCCTATCTTCTTCCTCTCGATGTTCGTATCGTCTTATGTATTCATGAAGGGCGTCACATTCGGTATTGGATTCGGATTTTTTGGCGACCCAGTCATCCAACGAGGATTTGCGCTTCTTGACAGGAAATTTCCCAAGTGGAAGAAACTACTCGAACTCCGTAATACGCTTCTCAAAGGCGTTCCTACTAATGCTCAACTCACAATCACCTTGCTCCGTCTTGGTGAGGCGAACAAAGCTCCATTACCACCTCCACCACATATCACACATCCACCAGCAGAGCAAACCGCACATGTTGGTTCAGACGAACTTAGTGCTATGGGCGTAGACAGGGCACTCAATGCCACAAAAGAAGAACTCGACGACGCCATTGCATACGACCCCGAGGTGGGACACGAAGTGAGCGGCGAAGGCTCTGAAAAAGATGCTAAGCACGTCAAGAAGGGTAGCAAGATTCTCAGTTTCTTCCGCGGTACCGCCAAAGGTGCCGTCGAGACTACACGAGGCGCCGACAAAGTCAAAGCTGCAGCTGGCTCTACTCACGCAAAGAACAGGCTGGGTGCCCTCCCGCCTCGAAACGCCGATCTCACATCCGGCCCTGTTGAATTCAAAGCCAGGTTCGACGGCAAAAAGGGACACGCGTACATCGCTACTAAATCCACTATCCCCTGCATTGCCTTTTCAACTGACAAGACGATTGAGAAGATTGGCAGCGTCGATAGAGAGGACTTGCATCCACTGTGGAGTGTACCCGTCAGCGATATTATCGATATCAAGAAGGTCGGTGGCTTTGGATGGAAGGCCAAGATGGTGGTGGGATGGGCTATGGAACGCGAGTTGGCGGATGGTTTAATTATTACCGACTCCAAATTTAATGAGTACCGGATTATGGCGTTGCCGTTGAGGGATGAGCTGTTTAATCGGCTTATTGCTATGGGTGGGCAGAAGTGGGAGAGTTGGTAGGCGGTGACTGAGGGAATGTTGGAGGGAGGAAAACGTGGAGGTGCATTCAGGGCGTTTGCATTCCGGGGTTTATTATCAATTTGGGAGAATTGGGATGAGGATTGGGTCCTAGGTTTTTGGTTGGAAGTATATATCCTGGTAGTACGCATTTTATTTCCATTGCTTTGTTGAATTTCGATCTTTTAAGGGTGAACTAACATTCAAATATTAGCTAAGAATAGAGGCTTCGGAAGCTCAAGTATTCCATAAATCATGCCAGCATGCTCATTCCTACATCTCCATCATGATTTCAGACTTTTCTTATGGGTATCCCTATATTTGTCGAAATCAAAGATGGCAGTTCGCTGGGGATGATAGTGTCGATATTGAGAGATGAATTATTGCATAGTCTGTATATTCTAGAGGTAGTGGGCATAGTGTACTCGGTTGTAGAGCCTCACTCGATCCAGACGCGTGATACATGGCCGAAACGTAGTGTCAAGATATGATGTCATCAACGAAAACAGTTTCTCTGAGTTTATTTAAGTGGTTTCGAATTAAACAATGAAGCAAGATGTATAAAGTACAAGAAGGGTACCAGTAGTAAGAAGGTAAGTAGTAGCATCAAGTTTGTTTTTCTGTATAGGAGCAGGGATGGTGCAGTGGCGCAGATCTTAGCACCGGCACCCCTGCCAATGACGCATTACTTCCCGTCAATGCGGGACAACAATCAGGGTCTCGACGTCGCCTTCGACGACATACTGAGCACCGCCGAGCCTCTAGAATCGCCGCTGAGACTGACACGTGCAAGCTGTTTCGCCATCTTTTATTCTACGCACGAAGCCTCTCCCGCTACGATCGCCATCCTCAGCCCAACCCCTCTTTTGTTTCATTCGCAACCTAACGTACACACATCAACGTTGACTATGGCGTCCTATCTCGAAAAGGTGCGTCGGCAGTCAAAGCAGCTGTTCCCACAGAGTAAACAGAAGCCCGGACCGCCGCCGATCGAAGACCCTCCTAAGGTTTCTGAGTCTACGACACCAAAGGTAGAAGATGCCGCTGTTCCCAAGGTTGAAGATGCTGCTGTCCCCAAGATTGAAGAGCCCGCTGCAGCAGAGCCTAGCGGGCCGAGCGGACCAATTCCCGAGCCACCAGCTCCTACAGTTGCAGAAGCAAGCGAAGAAGTAGGCAGCGACCCTGTACTGGATCCTGAAGATCAGAAGTTCCTTGAGCGACTCGCTGCCATTGCTTCAGAGCCCGAGGGTACGCCTCCGCCTCTGCCTGAGCGCGCAACTGCAGCTGGTGATGCGGGTGAGGAAAAGGTTGGCAAAGATGCACAGGAAGCACTCATCGACGGTGCAGACAAGATTGCACTTCCTTTAAGCCCACCTGCGACAACTGCTGAGACTAGCGACAAGGGTAAAGGCAAGGCTACAGAAGGTGGCCTAGGTCGGAAAAAGAGCGTCTTGTCATACTTCCAGCTGCCCAAGTTCGGTAAGAAGGACGGAGAAAAGGCAAAAGAGAAGTCGTCCAAAGACAAAAAAGTAGTAGTTACGGACAAGGATAGGGCCCAATTCGCAGACGATCTCCAGGCCGCCGCCGAGGCTGCCAAAACCGCTGAGCTTACCGACGCCCAGAAGCAGGACAAGGAACTCACCGACATCCTGGATCAGCTGAACCTCTCAGCAGTCAACAACCGCGTCTTCAGCTTCAGCAAAGAGTCAGAAGAACTCCTCAACAAATTCACCCAAGTCCTCAAGGACCTCGTCAACGGCGTCCCCACAGCCTACAACGATCTCGAGAAGCTCTTTACAGACTACGACAACCAGCTCAAGAAGATGTACGCTAGTCTCCCACCCTTCTTGCAGAATCTAGTCAAGAGTCTACCCGCCAAGCTTACAGCTACGCTGGGCCCGGAGCTGATGGCTGCATCGTCCGAGAAACCCGGATTCGACGCCCAAGCAGCTGGCGAAGGGAGCAAGTTCAAGAGTGCGAAAAACATGCTGCCCCAAGTCCCGAGCTTGAAGTCCCTGCTTTCTGCTCAGGGCGCTGTTGCAACGGCGCTGCGAAGTATTGTCAACTTTTTGAAGTTTAGGTTCCCGGCGCTGGCTACGGGGACAAATGTTATTATGAGTTTGGCGGTTTTCGGTATGTTTTTTTTTCAATTCCTTTTGAAGCCAAAAAAAAGATTTACAGTGAACTAATTCATGTACGTATAGTCCTCCTTTTCGTCTTCTGGTACTGCCACAAGCGCGGTCGGGAAACGCGTCTTGAGAAGGAACGTCTTGCGGCTGAAGAAGGCCAAGCAGGCAATATCAGCGGCGCCCCCTCTGTGAACGGGGACGTCGACTCGATTTTCGGGTCTCAGATCAAGACGAGAGAGGGTGAGGGTGCGGCAGCTGCGACGCCCCCGCAGGAACCGCTTATTATCAGCGATGGTAGGGAGAAGGAGGGGCAGTCGGCGGCAGGTGTGAGTGACTTGCCGAGTGTGTCGCATCTTCCTGATCCAAACGGTGGAAAGGCACCGGCGGCGCCGCCATCTGGGGGGAAGTAAGAGCGTTGAATCGTGGATGAGAAAGGTGTTTTCTTCTTTTCGGGTTAAATTGATCATTTTCCCCTGTGCGTATACCCTGGTTTTTTTTTAGTAATTCTCTAATAAAAACAACCCAAATCATCAATCACAAGTTGTATGAAAAAATGTATCTGTTTTATTCTCATTTGTTTTGGAATCATACTTCTCTCTTCTTCACCTCCATGTAACCAAAAAAAATCCTCACGGCTTCCTCGCATGTATAACCACCACCTCAAAATACGCATGCACCTTCCTCTCTTTCACACCGTTCCGGAACTTGGCAAAGAAAACCTGCGCCTCCTCCACACTCCAGCCCATTACCTTGGTCAGCAAAAATAAGCCCCAACCTTCCGCTCCTTGAGTAATATGCAGCAGATTCCAGCGGCCCAGCTCCTTCATATGGGGATCCGCGGGCCAGCTATTCACAGGAACCTTGTAGACGTACTCCTTGACATCCTGGAACCCCGCATTACGAATATACGTTGATAAATTCCAGACTTCATAGAAACTCTTGCCGAAGCGCTTGCTGGCTTCGTGGAAGATATCGCTCCACTGCGACAGCACGTGCGTGGGCGTTAGCGTGCCGTCGTCGGATTTAAACTGGATTGACATTTCGAGCTGGTGGAGGTAGCCGCCTGAGGTTAGGTTGTGGAATACCTGTGTGTAAAGGGAGGGCCAGGAGTGGATGGAGCCGTATAAGGAGCGGATGTTGATGAAGTCGAAGGGGGTCGAGTAGGTCCAGGGGAGGGTTACATCGTCAATTTCGAATTTGCAGTTTGGAGGGGTGAAGGAGGGTTGGATGGGGGAGAGGTCGACGCCGAGGATTTCGGCGCCAGGGTGTTCTGGAGGGGGGTTATATGGTGTGAACTGAGTTTAATGGATGGTTTGTGGATGGAGGAATAGGCGGTGGCGTTATGTAAAAGGAGAAAAAGCAAGAGAAGACACACCATCTGCCATGTCCATGCACCAGATTCCTGTTCCGCAGCCTAGATCCAAGATGCGCTTGGGGTCTTTGATGGGTGCCAAGTGCAGTTTCTGACCTAGAAGGATTAAGAACATGTGGTGGGCAATGTCGAGTTGGTCGTTTTGGACTTCGTCGTTGGGGCCCCAGTAGTCGTTTTCGCCTTCACGGTACTTGTGGTAGCGGCGGCCATTTTCGAAGCGGCCCCTGTATATGGAAGAGGCTATTGATGTGGTGTCGCTGGCGGTATCGTCGTCGCCTAGAGCTGAATCTGTATCGTCCTCGGTGTTATCCTGGCTGTGTTGGAATGTTGCCACTGCATGGGGTTTTGGTAAGATGGACAAGGAATTCAGTCACTTACAACTGACACGTGAGGATTAATGAGTTGGGCATAGGACGATGGGCCTTCTGTGGTCTCCGAAGGCAACTGATGCTGTGGTGTTGGTGTAGCACGAGTGTCTACTCGCTTTGACGAGGAAGACGCTGATGGGGATGGTGAGACAGCGATTGACTCGTCCACAACCTCCCTCTCTTTTCCCTTCCCAGAACCCGACATTGTATCGCGTGCGTCCGTTTGGAATTTTTGGATGGAGCGTGTGCAGTAGGGGCACTAGGTTTATATGCTTCAAAATCAAGCGCTCTAGCAGCGGGTATCCCTTGTTTTACCACGTGTGGGCTGCCGCTACTGTGCCTCAATCGTACATAGAGTAACGGGCCGGGGTGGATTAGTAGACCCGTACTTACGATAAGCGAGTCTGTCAGTGGCGCTTTGACTTTGACTTTGTTCGTTCCTTGATGGATGGGCTCTGGTGGCAATATAAGTGCAGAGGAAGCTGAGTGCAAGAATGAAAAAGAACACTAAAAATACGCAAGAGGCTGGTGGAGATGGACATGTAGAGGTGGTGTAACGATGGTGTGCAGGGAGCCCCTGGAGGCCAGAACATGAAGGCTATGACATTGCGATGGCGTCGGCTATGGGGAGAGGGAAAAGAAAAACGTGGCTTGTGGGATTCTGGACGCGAACATGCTGCGGACTGGACCGTTCTGGATGAAGGTCCTCGGGGATTTGTCCATGGAATGTGCATCAAACACGTCGAGCGGAGTCACTTGTGCAAGGCGATTCGTTGGAACGGAGCGGCCAAGGCGGGGCCTTTGGATAATGGCCATGGCCCATGTGGCTGCGTAATCAAGCGAATAGTATGAATGTAAGGTCTTTGCGTGCATCTGCATTTGGGTTGTCCAAACGGTTGTCGCCTTTGCACACCCTTACAGGATATGCGTATTACATTTGTACACTACACATGCTATGTCCATAGTACACACTCTACGCAATACTTACAATTGAGACAGTGGCAGCACAACGCTAATGCCGACCACTCTGATGTGCACCATCCCAATCCATTAATCTACTATCTTGGCTAGCCCCCCGCTACTCTCTGCCAGGGACCAGACATGCCCTCTCCAACTTTATTCGGCGCCGGCGTGTCTCCATGAAAGCTTCCCAGCTCGCCGCCGTCCCGTAGCTTGCTTCTTTGGCGTCTTCTCCTGTTGTCGACCTATTCGCGGTCCGCCACAACACCAGCCCACTCTCCAAAAACGCTGCAGAGTATCGGTACTCCACTCTTGTGATCTTTTCCATACTCCACTCTGCATTGCGCTGCACCCTTCGTCACACGGGTGGGTGCCCCACCGACAACGCCAACTCGTCACTTCCATCAGCTACCAGCAAAAGTAACGAGCACATCCTTGCCTGCCATCTCCACTCCTAGCTGGCCATGGACAACGCTGCCGAGGGTTCTTTGCTTGATAATGTCTCACTGCGCCTGCAGGCCATCGTATTCGTCCTGGGGTTTCTTTTCGTCATTGGCCGCATCCGCCAGTACTTGCGTCTGAGACATTTCGCCGGTCCCAGGACAACGGGTTTCTCTTGGCTGTGGCATTCCAGAGCTGTAATCGGCGGCGAATCCCCTAGGTACTACGGCCAAGTATGTGAAAAATTCGGTATGCATCAATCGCATCGGATCTGGCACCGGACAAGTCCTAACTCTGTTCGATATAGGATCGATTGCGAGAATCGCACCCAACCACCTCATCACTTCTGACCCAGACTTCTGGATGCGCATCAACGCCGTGCGCTCCCCGTATAGGCGATCCCCGTGGTATTATCATGCCGCCCGCTTCGAGACGGGCAAAGACAATGTCTTTACCGAATGCGACAATGACCGGCACGACGCGCGTCGGAAAAAGATGCTTGCCGGCGTGAGTGAATTATTGACTTGTTGGTGGCTTCATCGCTAACGCATCGCAGTACTCTGGCAAGGAGAACCCGACATTGGAGCCTTCAATTGACCAGCATATCAAGGAACTCATAGACTTGGTGCGCAAATATGCATCCCCTGCGGCTTCAAAGGCCCCGTCGGTCCACATGGATTTGGCGGAGAAGATTCCCTTCTTTACGTTGGATGTCATCAGCCATGTCAGCCTGGGAGAACCATTTGGAGACCTGAAAGCCGACAGTGATGTTAAAAACTACATCAAGTCAAGTGAGGAAGGCCTGAAAATTGGTAACACAGCATTTGCCATGGGAATAGCCTGGCTAAAGGACAAGCCTATTATTGGGCCTGCCATTAGTCCTTCTGAGAAGGATACCACTGGGTTTGGCCACATGATGGCCCAGGCACGCAAAATTATTGTTTCCAGAAGCTCAAAGTCAACCGAGGAAAAGTCGGACATGTTTGCGTCCTTTGTCCGCCACGGCCTCACAGGAGACGAGCTCTGTAAGTGATGGTACTAGTCTAGGCGTTGGCGGATAGTGGGCTGATTGTTTTAGTCCAAGAGGTGTTTGAACAGATCCTTGCTGGCTCTGACACCACGGCCGCGGCTATCCGAATCATTTTGCTTTATCTTATGAAACACCCCCGAGTATATGCAAAGCTACAGGTCGAGATTGACGCAGCAGTCCAGAGTGGCAAAGCCCCAGTTTCTCCAGGTATCGTTTCGGATGCACAAGCGCGCCGCCTGCCATACCTGGGTGCTGTGGTCCGAGAGGGGATGCGGATGCAGCCTCCTGTTGCTAACATCTTTTCAAAAATTGCCCCTGATGAGGGGGATGTCGCTGTTATCAACGGGAAAGAATACTTCATCCCGGGTGGCACTTTGATCGGATACTCAGCCCTGACAATGCACCGCAACAACCGAGCGCTTTATGGGGAAGATTGCGCCATATTCCGGCCCGAACGATGGCTCGTTGATGCTACAGATGAGGTAGGTGAGGAGCGTTTGGCCAAGATGACCAAGACTAACGATATGATCTTTGGCTATGGTCGGTGGGTGTGCTTGGGGCGGAATGTTGCGTTGATTGAGATACACAAGGTTGTGTTTGAGCTGTTGAGGAACTTTGATCTGGCTTTGACGTATCCACTGCAGCCGTGGAAGACGTTCAACTCGCTTGGACTGTGGGACATCAAGGATATGTGGGTGGATGTAACGGTGCGAGAGTGAGGAGGCGGTTTCTTTGCCTTTGTAATGGCTGTCGTAATAGTTGACCAATGGGCTTGCTGCCCCAACGACAATGTACCAGAAGGGGAAATGCTGTATACTACTTGGAGGCACGGTTCTAATATGACCCAATGCACACATGGCAAGCAATTTACATCGAACCTGCCATGTACGCAAACCATGTTGAACCGCCCTCGAAGCCTGTGGCCGCGGCCGGACCTAGAGCGCAGCAGAACAGAGGGCGATAGTTGTCGACGCAGCATGACGGCCATCTTCGGCCAGCGTCACACCTGGGACGAATCCCCCACGTACAACCACGCCATCGGCCCTGCCACCCCACCGCTGCCCTACCATGGCTTTGCGCCCTCGCGCCATCATGTCGCCGCCCACCTCGTCAATATGGCCGGGTACTACGACGACGAGGCCTCCATCAATGCGCAACCGTCGCAGATGAGCGTCGACGGTCACCCGCGCCGGGGAGACTGCTACGCGCCTGATGACGACACGCCCAACAAGCGACAGAAGCGTCATCGTTCTTCCCCGCGCCCCCATGATGCTTGTACGAATGCTAGCCCGGCACCAGAAGCGCCATATGCGGGCCTCCCGCAGACTCCAGCGCTGCTCGCTGCTCATAATGACGCGCCCAGTCAACAGTATTTCGATATGCTGCCTCCTCAGGACTCGGTACACGCCTCATGGCAGGCTCTCCACGAATACGCCCAGTCACATGCCTCCCAGCATGGCTATGCCCTCAGTATCAATACAACAGCCAAGAACCGCTCTCGTATCAAGCTCGCCTGTGTCTGCTATGGCCAACCCAAGAACACGCACAAGTTGACTGCCGAGACGCGGGTCAGAAAAAATAGAGTCAGCTACAAGACGGGCTGTAAGATGTGGATCGAGGGAAAGAAGCTGGAGGATGGGACGTGGCTGTTGCGTGTTGGCGAGGCGCAACATAATCATCCTGGTCGAGACAGCGCGGGGTGGGCGGTACAACGGAAGAGGACCTGGGGTCTTGTTGGAGGGCGCATTGGCGTTGGAGGTGTAACAGCAAAAGAGGAACTTGCTAAACGGCGGCTCCCTGGCACAAACGATACTCTGGAGGATGTGGAAGCAGAAGGCGAAGGAGGAGACGACTACGCACAACCCCCATCACCAACCCTAGAGCCGGCCACACATAGTCTGGAACGTGGAGGTCTAGTCTGGAAAATCGTTGAACAAGAGATGCTCCGCAAGGGTAAACCGAACCAAGGCCGTGATCGCGGCGTAGGAAGAACCGTCGACGTCCTCCAACGCAGACTCCCCGGTATTCACATTCTCAAGCGCGACGTCTACAACATCCGCGCACAAATCAAGCGTGCTCGCAAAGCAGCAGGCCAGCAACTCGGCGACGGCTGTGACAGTTCAAACGACGAAGCTCAGGACCATGCTCTTCCTACTACTATTACTCTTTCCAACGGCATCGATCCTGCAATCCCACCAGAACAATCCCACCCACAGCCACACATCCAACCACCTCCCGCCGCCTTTTCCCCTCCTCCTCATTCTCATCCTCCTTCCACTAAACCCCCCTCCCCCGTACGAAAAGACTCCAGAATCGACCCCTCCCTCGTCAACACTCCACCACCACCTCTTCCACCTCCTTCATTACCCCCTTTACCCCCTCCTTCGCCTTCCCCAGACCCCCCAGCAACAACACTCCAAGTCCTACGCCTACGCCGTGAAAACGCAGAGTTACGCCGTTTACTCGCAGACAAGACCAAAGAAGTCAAAGAAAAGACGATTGAAATGGCGGGGTTGAAAAGTCAGGTCGAGTTGTTGAGTAATCTTATGTTGACAAGTGGGAGGGGGTTGATGGGGGGGTGAGATGGTTTGGAAAGTACGTTTCGGCATTTTTCTGAGATTTTGGATTTTTTTTTTGGTGAGAGTAAGAGAGAGTGAGATGTGGATGTGTGGATAGATGAAAGAGAGAGAGATGTAGATAGTTTAGATACCCCCACAGCTCAGCTTTTGGAAACGAGATTTTAGAATGAATATAGAAGAAAATTCAAATCATGGAAATTCTTGAAATATGCAAATAGGATTTCAATCAGAAACGGATATAGATGGAAAACCCAAGAAACAAAAAAAGGGGGGGTAAGGTATCTCAAGAAGGTGAAGGGAGGGGGGAAAAAACCCAAGTTCCCTCAGATTATGCGCCAACCAACAACACCCCCAAAAAGTAAACAAGGGAAACTCCCGGTTTTCGTGAAGTCGTAAGAACCCACCCGCATTAAGCCCCACCATAAAACACCCAAACTCGGCTCAGCCGAAAGAGAAAGAAAAAAAAACGCATCAATATCTATGCATCCTCCATTTCCTCATCTTCTTCTTCCTCCTTCTCGATACCCTCGGCATCATCGTCATCCTGCGCAGCGAGGAGGTCCTGTTCTTCACAGGATCGCTCAACTTCATCAGCGATAAACTGCTCGTACTCTTCTAGCGATTTTTGCACGTGCAGCTTGAAGCGCACAATGTCATCGAGCATGCGCTCGATTTCTGTGTGAAGTTCCTCGCGGAGGGCGTTGGCGCGGAGTTGGAGTTGTTCGTATCTAAGTCACACTTGTTAGTTTTGTCCTGGTTTAATGGGATAGAGGATGGTTTGGGGGGGGGGGCGCGGGGAGAAGGGTGGATGGGGAAAGAACATACTCGATATTAACGGCCATTTCGCGCTGAACCATTAACTGAACTGATTCACCAAGTCCGCTACGCATACGACCTAATTCCTTCTCCATGCGCTCAATCTGAGCGTCGGACTGGCTCTTTTGCGTGTTGGTGATTTCACGTAGCTTCTCTAGCTCTTCTTCTGCTTGCGCGACACGGTGGCCTAGGGCTTCGACTTCGGCTTGCTTGTCGTCCATAGCTTCTTTGATCTTGTCCAGGAGGTCGTGGTTGTTCATGTCGGCTTCAAGCGCTTGGTTGCGGCGCTCGGCGATTTCCTTGCGGAGAGAGAGGATGTTGGCTTTTACGGTGCCGCGGAGATCGAGGTTCAGGAGGTGGGCGGGGGAGTATCCTGTCCCGGAGTCGTGAAGGAGACGGTCGGAGGCGTCTTGTGATGAGCCGCCCATTTGGGAGCCGGAAAAGTTGGGTGCGTCCGTTATGGTAAGGACGAGTTCGTAATCTTGGCCCTTTGCGTTGACGGCTGTTGAGGGGATGACGCCGATTTGATAGCCAAGGTTGTTGTAGCGCTCAATAGTCTGTTCAAGCTCGTCGAGCTTTCGTGAGGCAGCAATCTCCTTTTCAGCAACACGCTTCTTGGACTCTTCGAGGCGTGCTGATGTCGCCTGAAGAGAAGAGTCAAGGCGGTCCCGTTCGTTGGCCATGCGGTCAATGTCCGCGATGGTCATGCCTCGGCCGTCAATGATGGCTTGAAGCTCTTGCTGCTCCTTCTCTGATGCCTCCAGCTCAGCCTCAATCTCTTCAATCGACTTCTCCAAGAAAGAGCATCGATCAGTGTACTTCTTGACCTTGGATTCCATTGAGTTGTTGTAGTTTTCAAACTTGACACGGTCCTCCTCCAAGATTCGGATTTGCTCCTCGAGCTTCTGTATCCGTGGACCAGACTTTCCTAGCTCCTCTATTTGATCCTGCAAGTACTTGTGCTCGGCCTCTAGAAGGTTGACTTGTTCGAGGTGCTGAGCGTTTGCCGCGTCAAACTTGGCGGCCATTGTCCTAATGTGAGGCTCCATGTGCTTCTTTTGTGCCTCTTCGTCATCATCATCGTCATCCGCTGATAACCAGGTGCTGTAAGCATCTGACAGGAAGTCGAAGATGATGCGGTCTCCAGAAACATCGAAACCTGCCTCGAAGCACGCATCATCGTATGTACCAGCCTCGTATGCCTGCATAAGGCGTGCGAGTTGCATCATCCAATGAAGCAGTCCCAGAAACGTGTACCAGTTGTTACCGCCAACAGCTGCAATTTGTGACTTCATAATGGACTTTTCAAAAGGGTACCGCATTTGCTTGAGCAACACAGGCACTTCTTGATCGATCGACTTCTGGAAGCGGTAGCTTGGGTCGATGCGGTTGTACAGCCATTGGAACATGCAGTTAAAGTCCTTCTGGGTCGGCGAAGTCATGGCTTTGTTTGAGAGCACATGTTTGGACTCCATCTCGAAGTTGTTGTGTGTCAGGTACTCCATCAGTTCCTGTGCCATATGCGAGCGCGTGCTTGGATCCTTGAGTCGTCGTGGATCCGCAGGAGGAACCGACGGCAAAGGTGCCGTCTGGAAGAAGGATTGCTTGATGCCTGATTGACCAGGTGCATGTGATGTCCGCGATTTGAATACACTGCTTCTCCGTTGTGCGCTTTGTTCAAAGGTAGGGCCTGAGGAGGATGCTGGTGTTTGGAAGATGGAAGCGCCTGGTGCGAAACTCTTGCGCGCGCTGCTTGCTGCGAAATTACTAGTCGAGTTGCGGTGTACTGACTGGAAGCCTTCGGCGAGATTTGTACCGGAAGAGGAGCGTTGAAAGAGTTGTTGACTGGGTCGACCAGGCGCGAGGGACATTCTACTCCCGCTCTGCGATCGCGCATGGTTCGGAGGGAACTGATTAGGTTGCATATTATGTACGGAGCTCTGGCGCTTCATGGCGGAAGCTGGCATAGGAATGGCGGATACGTTGTTGTTGACGGGGCCCAAAGTCTGCGTGTCGTGTTAGAGACGTCGAGGGCGGAAGAAGGAAGATGCGACAAGAGGGGGCCACATCATAAACTTACCTGGCGGCGCGCCGAGAACATACCCGGATCGGCCATGATTAGTATGAAAATTCAATTGTTTTGCGACTACCGATCTCTTGACAACTTAGTAGGCGAATACTGTGGTATACAGGTGCGATAGGGCTGGTGTTGATACACACACATGCAATGTTTGTTGTGATCAAGGGTTTCGCGCTAACCATGCGTAGCAACGCGCGACGCCCGCGCCACGTGGGGTATTTTCCATTGTTTACATTGCATCTCCTATGTTGACTTGGAGGACACAGCTACGTCATTTGCTGCACATCCTTTGTTGACCAGTGCTTGCATGTCGCTTTGAACAAGATGTTCCAAACATGCTGTTATTCAATTTACCAGGTTCGGCGCGTATCTGCTCGCCATTGCAACCCAAACAGCGTCAACACAGATATCATCAACCCAAACACCAGCCACTAACGACTCATAGTGGGACAAGTTGATCTGCTGGAAGCCCAGTTGGGCATATTTTGCAGAATCATCGTGGCCATACCGAGAGCACGTACAATGTGGGTTCAACCACTGGGTTGAACCCCTTCAGGGGGGTTGGTAATGGGCTCCTCCACATATGTTTATCGGCACGTTCCGCAGGGTACAAACCAGTTTGAAGTGTCGCGGCCCAACGAGCGGTAAATAGCGTGATGATCACTACTAGTTGCAAGATTCGTGACAGGCATTTCCCTGAGGTGTAGGTTGGGATGATGATAGATTTTAGCGTCAGGCACATCCCGGGCTCCTGTCATGTTCAGGAGTCTCGCCAAACTTGACTTCTCAACAGCCTCACTCTTGAATACGTCTAAGCGACTTGATTTGTATTTCTTCACTAGTCGGCAACCTGGTCAAGAAGAAGAGAATTAGTTTCGGGCCACCCTTGATTGTCATGATCGTCAATGCCTGAATCAACCCCCTGGTTTTCTATTATGCCGAATTGCAGGCATAATCCAGAGAGATTACGGGCGTGAAACGGTCGAAGGGAAACTGAATTGTCCTGGGGGCCCAAGCAAGATGATGTGTCGAAACAAGGCAGTAAGGGCTTCCAAACACGAGCCATGAACCGCTCGGAAACAGATTATTAGCGTTCCTGATTTTGCGATTCTGGGGTAGGGATGAGTCTAGTGTGCGCGACTACCAGTCGATCTTTGAGACAGTATCCTCTTTCCAAGCATAGTCAGATGATATACTGCTTTCCTGGTAGAGTGCCTTGTGACTGCTCTTGTGACGAATCTTGGGGTTTCGTCTTCTTTGTCTCATTCGGTTACCCCGAGACTTTTCTTGTCGGTACAACTGTAGATCAATAAAAGCAAATTGCCAGGCCCTGGGCATGAGGTCTAGAACTGGATTGCTTTTCGTCGCTTCCATGACATCGTTGACAGGAATGACAGATCCCACAAGTTTGGGTCGATCGCGATTGAGTGCTTATCATGTCGTAGTCTAGACCCTCCATAGCAAATACGTCAAAGGCGTACGCAATACAAGGACTCTGCGCACAACCAGCAAATGGCATGGCAGTTGAGGTCCCAATACCGTATTTTTCTTCACCTTGAATAAGCATTGGCAATGCATTTGAAAGCGCTTGCGCAGTGTGACGACATGCCGCTGCGAGTGTTTGCGTTGTGGGGTTTGTTAAGCTTCAGACTGCACGAGTTTCTCGTACGATTCCCCTATGGTATGATACAGGTGATTAGCGTTGAACAGAGAATTCATGTGTCAATGTTGGGAGCCAATGGTGAGACGATTGGTGCTTAGTGATGCATGGAGATTGTCGGCTGGTCGCTCAGAAATCAACAGGGGTTAAGCACGACGTGGTGAAGAATCGCGTAGGATAGGAATGTCAGCAATATGCATAGAAGGAATAATGGGTAATCCATGAAGGAAGAAGGCATTGAAGCATGCAGTGTGACGCAGTCGAAAGGTACGGTGCATGGTTGTGGGTGGGCTAGTCAGTGGTGATGGAAGCAGTGGGCCTTCGAGAAGATTACTGGAAGCGGAAGCATGGAAGCGTGGCTTGCCGTTTCCCAGCCACCGGCTATACGAAGGCTGTGATCTGAGCGCCTGCCAAAAACAGTAGTGTGATTGAGAAGATTGACGCGGAAAAGGCGTATGTCAATACGTCGCATGCGGAGGGGGCTGAGCAGGACGTATACGCGAATGCCCTCGGTTCCGCTGAAGGATGAGTAGGCGTGCCGTGTAAGTATGTAGGCAGTCGCGAAAATAGATGCTTTAAAGTAATATATTGATGCGGTATTGGAGTCGTCGTCGAGCTGTGGTGGCTTAGTCGCGCGGGGCTGGGCTCCATGCCGCATCTGGCAACCGGTCGACTCATCTTGTGTCGACCTGACACGGCGTGGTATGGCAGCGCAGCGTTGCGTTGCTACGGTGCCGCAGTGTGCATACTTAGTGCAGACAGCCATCGACTCGGCAATCGCATAGTTTTGTCTAGGGTACGACGAACACAGCGATGAAGTGGATAGCGGATACGTGTCGTGGGCGTAGGCAGCACTGATGCGCTGCGTCGGAAAAGGTATGGGTAGCGACATGCGGAGGGGCCCATGGGTTGTTGGGCTTGGCTCGTTTAGGATCGTTCGTCCATGAAGTGGTGCGCCAGTGCAGTGGAAAGGGCGGAGCGGGGACAAGGTGTTGAAAGCGCACGGCCACCGAGTCCCTGGTCGGTCCCTGGATCTGACTCTGGCTCTGGCTCTGGCACGACACGGTGTAGTAGTGTAGCAGCCTCTTGTTACGAGTCGATGCCCAGCCGGCGGCGAGGACGGAGTCGCAGTCTCCTGTCGCAGTGCGCCCGACGTGTGGAGAGGGCAAGTGACGTGGGATGGAAGCACGCAATTTCAAGATTTGCAATCGAGTATGAGGAACAGTAATGTGTTTGGGAGTCTAGCGGTTCATGTTCATGCAAGGCTTGCTAATTAGCGGCTTTGTCAGATGGCATTTTTCAGCACACATGACAAAGCCGACGTCTCCACCAATCCCGCGCGCCCTACAGCGAGACGCGGGCAGCAGTGTTTGTAATCGGGGTTTTAGATGTGCCATTGAGGATGATTGTGCGATGAGCCTGGACCGTGTCGTAATGAGACTGTCAGAGGCGGGGATGCGTGTAAAAGAGTGCAAGTGAGTGGCCGATGAGTGCATGTGACGTGCATCGTGGCTTCTGGTAGCTACTGAGCGTGAGCACTGTATGGGCATGCGTATAGAGTACGGACGAAAGTTGAATGGGTAACCGGAACCCCGAGTACCTAGGCAGCTAGGCACTGAGGTTACCAAGGTTCTCTGCCTCTGTCATACTCGTCGGCCGAGCAGTGCTTTTCCGCACCAACCGTGCCGGATAGGCGAGCCAAGGGCAGCCAGTCGCCGGTGTGGCTGGCCCGCCGAGATTGGCTGAGATGAACGTGTACACTACATGGTGGAGGCAGTACGAGAAACTTTAGGATAGCAGTCGGCAGCGTGAGAGTAATACCAGGACCGGCGCCAGTAGTAGACTCGGGCCCGAGCAGCCTTGCAACGCCCAACCGTCTACTAGCAGTCGAATGAAGGGTGTAAGAGGCCCCGCAAGCAAGACAGTGATGGGGGCCGCGTCGCGACAGCCACAGATGAAGGGCTGACCGCTCAGCCTGTGGAGAGGCCCGTGGCTTAGCCTTACGACAGCGCATCCTGGAACCACAGCCAGCAGGCAGCCTGGCAGGGCTCCATCTCGCCCAAGGCATCCTCTAGCCGGACAGCGCACAAGGAGCCCGCCCCCTCCCCCCAAACAATGGCAGCAGGGTCTGCCCAAGGTGCGCAGTGCGAGGCGAACGCGAAAACGCCAAAAGCAAAAAGAAAAAGCTGGCAGGCAGACAGATGACAGGCAGCCAAACAGGGCGGACGAATAGATGATGCAATGGATGCCTCGAGTGGTGGTGAGTAAACGCCGACGGAGTAAAGAAACCTTGGACGACGGCGTTTAGCCAGGTCCATGTCCATCCATGTCCATGTCGACGACGACGTGCATCGACTACGAATACGCACTGCTCGGGCTCCGCGTAGTGACGGGCGAAAGTCTTTACGTCCGACGGAGACGGGCAGGGTATCGTAAGCCACACTAAGACCCCTGTCGCGCAGTGTGAATCATCCTCTGCTAGCTCACCGCATCCGTCCTTGCGCTGAGCACTGCTCGGCCAAGAGCGGTGGAAACACGCCAATAGCCCCCGCCCGCCCGTTATTCATCATGCTCGTCCTCCATGCGCCAGGGAAACATAAGAAACACGCCCGCCCGCCTTCTGCTGCTTTTGGCCCTCCACTACCAGCTCCACCAAACCACAGTACCATATAGTCTTGACATCACCTCGAGTAACCATCCACATCAACATCGACACACTGCATCCATATCCCAGCCTCGCATCACCTTCCCCCAACACGGCTACTGCACAACGGGTTCGTCATACCCTGGCCACTATCCAGTCACAACCAAACTGACTCACATTTTTTAGCTCTTCTTATACTTTGTGCCTACAACTTAACCAGCCATGCCTTCCTCATCTCACCTCCGCATCCAAACTTCCTTTGAGCCTTTCACGGCCGAGACCACCCGCTCCCACTTCGTCGCCGCACCACCAGCCAAGAAGCAAAAGATGTCTCTCACCCAGACCTACTACATTGCTGCCTCTGCTCGCTCCAAGCTCGGCAAGGAGGCATGCAGGGCCGACCACAACCTCCGCCTGCTCGTCGGACACGCAAACCTCCTCGACAGCCTCATGATCGAACTCCAAGACGCCGAACGCCAGCAAGAGCAGTGGTTCAACCAGACCATGGCCAAGGCCTCCAAGGCTGAGGAGCCCCGACACATCCAGTGGGCCGACAGCATTGCCGAGGAACTTGACGACGACGAAGACGACGACTCCTCCGTTTCCGACTCCGACTCCGACAATGACGACGACTTTGATATGATCCCCATGCCCCGTCGCATCGCATCCGCACCAGTACAAATCAGCACAATGGAGGTTGACGAAGACGACTCGGAGGACGACGACGACTTCTACGACGACATGGAGGACCACTCTGAACTCGCCCTCACCCGTGTACCCTCGCAATCGCAATCACCACCCGAGCTCACATTCGAAGAGGAGTCGGACGACGAGTCACCACCAACATCGCCACCACAATCAACCCTCAACTTCTCAGACAAGGAGGGCATGCTCACAACAACCTTCTACGACACCAAGCCAAAGCCACAATACCTGGAACACGACCAGCCACTGTTCATGGACACCAGCTCTCCGCTCATCTCAAGTTATTAGGCCAACACATGGACATGTTCCGACCTCATGATTTCCGATCCAGCATTTTTTAGCGAGCGAGTCATTTTTACAGCATAGCGTGGCATTGTGTTTGGCATGATATCCTTTGTTTTTTCTTATTGACATGTCTTTGTTTGTTTATTTGTGGGTATATTGGCATGGACCGCAGGGCGGTGAGAAGTGTCAACAAGGACATCATGAAGCTACTACTCTACTCTGGAGCATTTGGTACAATGGGAGGAGGGACATTTTGGGACATTTTGGTACCGGCGGTTTGACATCTCCCAAGCAGATTGGTCGAGACTCCCGCCCTTAGCTAGAACATGAATCAAAGATCACTCGTCGTACTACTCTAAAAAATGATCTGCACACATGCATCAGGTGACGGGTCTGCTATCTCTGCGCCATGCACGCTAATCACACCACCTCATTCATACGCTTTGTTTGACATGCGAGGCTAGAAAAACTGTCGCACTGGGGCCAGCGGTGCAAAGTTTTGAGTTGACCGACTTTTGGCCAGTGCGGCAGACCCTGGCCCCTTGTGTCTGCGCATAGTCCCGTAGGCGGTGGATGAATGTGGATACACGCCTCTGCCTCGTACATATGGCTGAAATGCCACTGTTCTTGCCTCGTAACGCCTGCCTAATAGAAAAAAAAGCCTTTTCCGGTGAGAGTGCGCGCAACCCCAGGCAGCAATAATGTTTGTGGGCACAAGTAGAAGATTACCCACACCCACACCCACACTCGTGTCCTCGCATATTTTACAATACATTGACTCACTGCAAGCGGACCCGCGTGTCTGCATTCAATGGCCAGGTGACGCGGAACATCTGCCTCGAGCGAATATACTAGCATGTCCAATAGCGCACGCCGCCGTTCGTCGGATTAATTCGGCCAGGTCCCTCCCCCCCAAGGCATGGTTCTTTCGCGAGGCATACGGGCGTAACCGTCCTGAGTACTATAATGGTAGGGCGTGGGATGATGGTGCTAGGGGCTTCGGACTCTTGAGTGTTCCGGTCGGACCTCGATCGCTCGTCTCGATGCAGGAGGGTCGGCAGTCTGGATGATCCGATCGGGCGAAACACGGGCCAGAGGGGGTGGGAAAGAGGCGGAGCGGAACTCCTGGGGCGCGATGATCCGTATCGCAAACATATGCCATCATTCATTTGCACCTTCATCTAATAGGCCTTCGATCCCCCCCCCCACCTTTGTCCGGGAATTACTACAATGGGAAACACGAAAACAAATGGTCGAGGCCGCACAAGTTTCAGCGCTGATCGAGGCCGCCCTTTTTTCTTCTCATCTTCCCCGCGCTCTCCACAGCGGTACCCGCTCCGTTCTTGTATGCGACACATGTCGCGAAACAACAACGTGGCATGGGCGTCAAACGCGAGGCAGAGCAGTCAATGAGATCAAAACAGGGCGGTGCGCGTTGCGCGGTCAAAGCAGGTTTCAACATGGCGTTTCGGCGCCTATAGCGCTGTGTGCGTGTGTCTATGTGCAGCGGTGTAGCCTATGAGCCAGCGCAATCAAGCTACGCATGCCATGCTACGTACCTACATCCACCCCCTTACACACATACTTACTACTGCCTCACCCACGGCTCAAATAGAGTAGAATGAACACCTGGCCAAATGCGCGCCAATCTCGCTATGCCCAGCAGCATAATGCAGGGCTCAAGTGAAGCGAAGACGCGCCCCCCCCCCTGACTCCATGTCCACAAACAGCCTTTGACGCTCTCCTTGTCATTTGCCCACCCCTATTCACTACTCAGTGTGAGTTGGCACTGTCTCGCGTGCGGCGGTCTCGACTCTACTCCTCATCAGCAGCATCAAAAAAAGAGCCCCCTTTCTTCTCCACGCGGAGAAGATACACTACCAATTAGGGTGTGCCCTGGCGTACCAAACAAGGCAATGCTCTGCACCTCAGGCAGCCCCAAATCTGACCATTACCTCAGCCATCGCCTTTGTCCCATGCCCTCGTGGGCAGTGCTCAACCAAGCGATTCAATATCAACACCAAGACACGCTTGCCCCCCCCCCTCTCTCTCTCCTTCTCCATGCCATGGCCTCCCTTAAACGCCGCTACTCATCTTATACGCGTCAACCTTACTAAGTATACTCGTGCTGACTTGGCTAGCCATGATAGTAGAACCAGAGAGGGAACAGTCTTATCACGCTCTCGGCACAACTGCCCACGTCCGACTTGGGAAACCAGGGTTGACTAATGTGTGGCTTGAGATGGCCTTTGTCAGACCTTTTTCTTGTGAAGATTACCGTAAGCGCGTGGTATGTATGTATGTAGATCATCTGCTCCCCCCCCCGAACGGTGTGGAGTGGGGTTTGTCCCGATCTCGCTTGTGCGCGCCCGGATTTTAGCCCGGAGTAAGTAAAAAGAGAGACACACAAGAAAAAAAATTAAGTCCACTCCGGTGATAACAAAACACTTATCTGCGGAAGACATGCATTTGCTTCGCGTATAGCCCGTATTTCCGTATCTCACCACATGGACATGTACTGCGGTAATGTTTCACAGCTTCCTTGACACATCTTCTTCTTTTACCTTGCTATATCCGCGTTGTTTCTTCTGCACGTATCTTACCTCCGCCCTTTTCGTCCGTCCATCATCTCATCACAGGGGACTAGGGGGACTGGGGGGTGGTGCGGTCTCGCCCCTTGCACACATTACATTTTTGTCGTCTTGATAAGCACGACCCTATTTGACGTCTGACACTATGCATCACGCTTTGCTCATACGTTGTATGCAACATGCGGCATGTGGAAAGAATGCAGGGTCGATGACACTACTACTTTATATCTCGCCTCGGTTTCCTCGGAACTTTTTTTTTTGGGGGGGGGGGGGGTGGTCTTGTCGCCACTAGAGGAAGGGAAAGAGACGTTGCATAGATGGTGTGATCGACGGCTTTTCCTTGTTTGGGGGGGACGTCATGGGGTCGATCTTTCTCGTCTTGTGCTTGTTTGCTGGAGAGTGGGAGGCAGAGGTAGAGGTTTGGGGGGGGTCTTCGGGCGAACACCTCCGAGAGATCCGATGCTTCCAACGGCTTTTTGCGGGTAAGGCTGGAAGGTGGGATGGGTTGGTGATGTCACGTGCTGGGATGGGTGGGGGTGGGGGGAGGTTTATCCGAGTGGAAGTGTGATTACTCTGGCTTTTCCGTGGATTACGATATGGTCCGAGGCTAGACCTGACAGTCGTTTTTGCCGAAGAACTTCATTGACCTGGGTTTTTTCTTTCTCGTGATTGTGATTGTGGGTTTGGGTTTGGGTTTGGGTTTAGAGCACGCTGGCCCGACCCGCGCGTGCGTGTGCAGAGCCCAACCGAGGTTTGCTCCTGCTGTTCACGTGTGCCTTTTCTTTGCAGATGAATTTTTTTTTCGTTAGCCCAACCCTGTCACTTGTTCGTACGAAGCGTACACATACTCGCCCTGAAGCCGTTCCGAACTTAGCTTGCGGGTAGCAGTAGCCCACCATCTCCAAATGCTAGTGCAAAGAAAAAAAATCCAAGTTTTTTAAAACCTGATGGACGCTAATGCATGGCATTCCCGCTCAAATAGTGGATGTGCCTTGATCCCTGGTTTGATCTCTTCAATGGAAAAAGCGCGAGTAATGGCTAGATGGCGAATCATTTTTTGCTTTCGCCGATTGTGCCCGGAATTTTTTCCTTTTTGCATTTTTTTGAATGATGGAAAAGTTTTCCAAGGCGCCGCCCGGGAGACTAAAAGATTAGGGTTGTGATGGCTAGAAGGCCGTTTGGCGCAAGGGTTTGCTTGTTCTTGGGTGCGGGAATGTCACACCACCTTTTTCTGTGATTGATTTTTTGAGGGGACTAGACGGATTAACGGCTGGGGCTGAGGCTGAAAAAGCTAGAGCCATGGTTTTTCCGTATCCTGCCTTCCTTGCGTGCTCGCTTGAGATTCGGGTATACAAGGGTAGTTCAACCTCGGGCGTAACACATTATTGATCTCTCGCTTGAGGTTCGGAATATTCGAGGTATTGGACCTCGGGTCTCGACATTCCCCCCCCCCTCCTTCTACACTATAGCATGCATGTGCACACATGAAACATGAATATTTTGTGCCGTGGCTAAATGTACATGAATATTGCAGCTCATCAACATGTGTTGTCAGTGGGGCGCATATTTCTTAGTACCCGAAGAATAATCACAGTTACATGATCCTTGTGTCCACTCACCCCTCTCTCTCTCCCGGCTGATTGGATTTTTTTCTCTGCACAGCGGAAAAGGAAAAGGAAAGAGGGATGGAGCTAGTCGATTGCATGCATGACATCTCATGATGCCACACTGCTGGATCGAGCTGAGGAAAAAAATTGTGTTGGGCTGGGAGGGACACACACCGCTTGTAGTGTTCCGGTGAGTCGCATACTCACTTTTTTTCTTCTAGGGGCTGTAATCGAAAAGAGAAAAAGGGGGTGTAGATGTGGAAGTGACGGTGTAGCTGTGGGCTGTTGTGGAGTCGGTGTGCGTGAGTGTTTTTATAGGACGATTTTGTACCATTGGATTAAAAAGAAAGGAGGTTGATAGGTATGTGGGTGTGAATTGCTTTTTGTTTGAGTGCGAAGACCGGCTACATGACAATGTAGAGAGGTCATAGGGAAGTATTGGTGATGTAGGAGATATGAGACAAGGTAAGGGATAAGTGGAGTAAGTATAGGGACTTGGTTGATGTGTTGTGTTGGGGGAAAGGGGATGTACTGTCATGTTACATATTGGGATTTGTTTCTTTTCTCTCTCTAGTAAGATGATACGGTTAGGTTGATTCACATAGCTTGATGAGTCTGGATAACGTTTCGTAAAGACATGTACAAGATGACTGACTCCAAAAAACACCTCTTTTGACACTAAATGTCGACCGAGATGGCGGGGAATTTCCATTTTTAAGTAGTGGTTGGGCGATGTTAGGTGATTGATGTTGACGTTTCTTTCTCGCTACGGGAGATAAGTAAGGTAGCTCGAGCAGCAAGATCAAATGGAGTAGTGGTGATTGCAGTAAAGGGGTAATTGGGACAGCTAGATAAATGGGTAGCCAGAGTGATATACAGCCGAATCCTCAATCTCCCTTGAGTGCCGTGTGACTATCAGAGCTATGTTACAATGTTGAGAACCTCCTTTTTTAGTTAGACTCAGTTAAGTAATGGAGAGTAATTATCACTTACTGTTCCTAATAAATACAGCAGTTAGTGGTTGTAGTGGTAGAAAGAAACAGTAAATAGGTCAATTGAGTCAGTGAGGCTCAGCGAAACAGTCAGCAGTTGTAACATGATTCAAGTAGAGCGAATAGTCTAGCTGGTAATTATAGGAGCGGGTAGATAGCAATGTATGATCGAATATGCACACCTCTTCGGCGCCGTTCACGGGTTGTAAACATAATGTCGAAATCACAGTACTTCTTGTCAAAATACACTGCAATACTGAAAATCTTCTTGTTTCGCTTCTCTAATATCGAATACACCATCCACGGCGTTCTCGAAAAACAAGAAAAAAAGATGAAGGGAGGTTCTTCGGCACCAAGTCCCCGGTAAACTTCTGACACCCCTCCCTGTTCCAGTTTCATCAAATACCCGCTATTTATTCAAGCAAACTAAACACAGCAGCAGACGCCATTTCCTTGACCCTATACATCCAGTCGTTAGTTTGTTTCTCTCTGAATCCTCGTTTTTGGATATTGCTAGAATGTTGGGAAACGAGAGCACTAAATATATTTTCTTACCTGCTTCACGCCAGAGCAGCATCGAAGGTTCGTGCATCCATTGACGTCGGTTGAGCACACGCCATTTGCGGCGCACTGGCGAGTGAAGATCGGGTTTTCAGCAACGACGCTACCGGAAGCTGGGGCAGCGTAGGCAACAGAGAGAAGGCCGGTGGCAGCGAGGATGATGGAGCGGAACTGCATGCTTGCGTTTGGGTTGACAGAGGGTGTAATCGTACAGACGATTAGTGAAAGGTATAGAAGTATTGTAAAAGAGTGTGATTTTTTGTTGTTTGTGATGATGATACTACAGCGGGAGAATGGCTGTTTATATATCTTTGAGCTTTTGGTACGTACTATAGATTTAACTTTTGCTCTCTCATTGTAGATCGATATGGTCTCGCGGTTCAGTGTGGTTGTTTTTCGGTCTTCCAGGATAGCCCTTGAGAAGTGGCCTTGGTACCTACTTAGCCAAGTAAGCAATACGGAATGCTAAACCCGCCCGTCCACCTCTTAGCACCAGCCCTCAAGAGCTGATTTACTGGTGATCAGATAGAGTAGTAGTGCGGCGGGTTATTCCATCTCACAAGCGTACGGAGGTCATACAGGCCTTACTGTCAAGTAACGCGGGAGTCGCCTATCCGCCTTCTTTGGTTCCGCCTTGCCTCTTGACTGACCTAGCAGCATCAGTCGTCAGGGGTTCCGGTGATATACAACCATAGCGACTCTTGGATTTGTTCGCCAATCTCAAGAACATACTATTGTAATTACACAAGTCTTAGCATTACGCCGCCTCCTATAATCAATCCTACTACGAACTAGCACGTCGAATTTCCTTTGGGCCGGCAGCATTAGCGCTAAGCGGCTGTTCTGGTACACAACCAAGACAGACGATTGTAAAGATACATGAAATAATATACAGGGCGCTTTCAAAGGTAATTCCGAGCGCTACGTCTATCGGCCCGACATGTTCCTAGCTAAATAGAGAAAATCCGGCGTTGATTATCTTCATCTCTCCTATAATACTACACTACTTATACAAGATTTGAATCAAAAAGGGTGATGAATAGGGAGAGAGAGAGCTTTACCTATACTAGGGTGCTACTACGGCGATACTGCGGTAGAACTGTAGACCACCCTGTTAGCAGTTTTTTTGAAGGGGTTCTCGGTATAGATTACACTTTTGTTATACTAGTCTCCGTTTCTAAGTAGACCCCTATTGCGTTTGCTCGGCCCGGTGTGGTGCCTCTTCGGGCCGCCTATAGCAGCGCCTAGAACAATATATAAGATAAGCAACCATGGGCCTGTTCGGTCCAGCTGCGTTTTTCGTCTGCCACCCAATTCCAGCTCCTTCTTAAAAAAAAGAGCTGGAAACAGCGTCATGTTCAGTAAAACGCCCTGCTTCTAACCACCACTAGGCTGCACTCCGGTTTCTTAGTAGAATGCTGTTAAAAAGAAGTCTATCTAATGTAATTTTAGTGTACCGCTTTCCACTTTCCACCAAAATATAGCTTGTTGTATAACTATCATATAAATAAATAAGGTCATGAAACGGATCTCTGACTGAACATTCTCGTCCTTTTTCTTTCCCAATCTCGGTATGCCCAGTTACGAGACTAACCAACACTCCTTGTGAAAGATCTAAGTTAAAAGGGCAACCGAATAGAGGCGGGAAACGGAGAACTGAATAGGCCCTATATCGGTAGCTCATATCGATCTCATCTCAAGACCAAGTGCGTACACGCAAGCCCGGGTGGCCCAGTGACCCTGATATCTTTTGGCTAAGGCTGCTAAGAAATTCTTGCCTTACTAAAGCAAAAGAAAAAGACTTATGAGTCTAACTTGAAGAATTACTTCTCCTTTTTTCCTAGGACTAGATGGTTCAGAAATCGCGAGACCTGATAGTGCCAGTTATGATGCTTTCTCTGTAGAGTGCTACCACATAAGGAACATGCAGTGAATGTAAAAAATGGCTCCTCCTGCACCTTCAGGATACGATGAGAAACTGTGTAATTATTCGTGTTCGTTACTTAATCTTAATTAATACTGGTGATACTATACGCGTGGCGCTAAGATGCTTAGAAATAGTTCAGTGCCTCCGCTATTATCTTAGGTCTTGCAGATCGTAATTCGACACTCTTAGCATTAAAACACAGCATGGTGATTAATACCCTCTAGATTAAGAAACACGATATGGAAGTAATGGCTGTTCAAATAGTGAGTTACTTCGAACAGTACTGTCATGATATGTAGAAAGCTGTGCAAGTGCTCTCTAGTATTGACCGTACAATACGGACAATACCATATTACCATTTGAAGCACACGGAGTCACGCTATAAAAAAATTCGAGCCTCGTCGGGTGACTGCAAAGTTATTCTGGTTGTACTTGTCTCCTTCCATTATAAGTTATGTTCACTGTACAACAATCTCCCCCTCCTGCCTTACGTCACGACTACTCGCGCCAACCCACACTCCATATCGTCCTCTCTGCAACTCCCACGTCTGCGCCTCTACATTCCAAATACTCAAATCACGTCTCTGAAGCTCGAAATTTACGATAGCGCTCTCACCTGGCCCCAACAAGCCCACACGTTCAAAACCCCTCAGTTGCTTCTGCGGTGCATTCGGAACACCAAGATACAATTGCGGTACCTCATGACCGGCTACTTTACCCGTGTTAGTGACATTGACACTGACATGATACAGCACGTCCCATAGCTCTGGATGGCCGCCCTGCACGATCGGCACCGAGGGAGAAGGGAAGCGCGAGAGCGAAGTCTCTGGCACTACCGACTCAATCGACAAATCGCTGTAAGAAAAGGTAGTGTAAGATAGTCCAAAGCCGAATTCGTACAGTGGTGTGACGTTGCGCTTGTTGAAGTCGCGGTAGTCGATATACAACCCTTCTGTAAAGTTTGACTGCAAAAAGGCCGGGATGGAAGGATCGAAAGTCGAGTTGAGCAAAGCGCCGTAGTCAGATTCGGAGCGAGCGACAGTGTATGGCAACCGGCCACTGGGATTCACATCACCAAGGAGTACATCGGCGATTGCGTTTCCGCTTTCTTGACCCGGGACACCAGCATATAGGATGGCAGTGACGTTGGGGTGGTCGTACCATGCGTCGACAGTGCGGACGCCGGCCGAGTGGATAACGACAATGGTGTTAGAGCAGTTTGTGGCCACGTTGTTAACGAGCTGGTCGCTGAATTCGTCGGTGAGAGATGTCCGGTCAAAGCTCTCAGATGCGTATGCGTTGATGAACACAAGGCATGCTTCGGCGTTTGCGTAAACAGTCGGGTTCACGCCCCAGAAATCCCAACGAAGTGTTCCGCGGTTCTTGATCAACCGGTCTTGCAGCGCTTTGAATGGGCTGATCACGTATTGGGGTGTGCTGGAACCCGAGCCGCCTGCTGTTATCAACGTGCCGTTCAACGTGTTCCAGCCAAAGTTTTCTTCGTAGCCGCCGCCGAAACGTGAGGGGTTGTTCCAGGGCGAGGCCTTTACCTCTGCGTCGTAGCCGTAGATGTTCAAGAAGCGGGGATTAATCAGGGGAAGGGTGTTGTTTACGTTCTTCACAAGAACGGTACCTACAGCCCCAATTTCCCTGATCAAAGAGCCATGGTCCTCTGTTACGTCTACAATCTCGTGCTTCACATTGTATGGGTATACTTGGGTGTCGAAATCGGCCTCATCCTGGTTGAGATAGTAGTACGCTGCCAGTAGTCGAGTGTTCATATCATTGAACCTTTCAGCAGTAACTGATCCGTTGTTCACGGCGTCGGTAAGATTCTTGCCCCAGAACTTGGCCACGGGCATGACTACGTCAAGTCCAGCATTTGCTGATGCAACACCCGCATGTTGTGCATCCCAATCGGAGACCTAAATACATATAAGCATGTTATTTTCAAATTGTGCCTGGATCGGACATACCACGAAACCTTCGAATCCCAATTGAGTTTTCAATACTCCGTTCAGCAGGGCTGAGTTTTGGCAGCCATATCTGAATGCGGGTATATAGAGTTAGTGGCTTTTCCCTACAGGATACAAGATGAACTCCACTTACGAGTTGTTGATCCTCTGGTAAGAGCACATCACGGAAACAGCACCTTCGCGGAGAGCATTCATGAAGGGCCAGGCATACAACTCATGTAGCGTGCGGTCGTCAACGTTTGACGAAACGGCCTCGCCTTCGCTTCCAGGTCTACGTCTGTACTCCTGTTCTTGAGCAATCCAATGCTAACCAAGAAAATTAGTCTTCCGTTTTCAATATTTCCATTTTTTTGGAACCTTCTTACCTTTGGAGTCGCCATGACACCTGCTTCTTGGGTGCCTCTGGTGAGCAGACCGCCCCCAACACCATTAAGATACGGATCGGCACCCAGACCCTCCCAGTTCCTTCCACCTCTTACAACACGTCCTATAGGCCCAATAAAAGGGCCCAGCGCAATGTGAATACCCTTTCCCTTGAATTCTCGACCTAAAGCTTGGCCATACCGCAGCATGAGCCCTTTGTCGAACGTCGCTCCAAGATGAATGCCGGCAGGGAACGCTGACACAAACTCTTGACCGCGAATACCAGCCGGAGCATCAGCAAAGCATAGTTCAGGAATGTCAAGACGAGGCACTGCGCCCGTCTGTCCTACACATCGTCCCGTGACGCCGTGAGTCAAGTTTGATTGTTCTTCCTGCGTCAATTGCGCTACAACGGCTCTTGCACGAGCGTATGCTGCGGCCCAAGCTTCGGATGTCGAACCATTGCCCTGGGCTGCACACTGTCAGCATTTCTCCCTACACCGAAAAACACAAATATACTCACGACTAGGATAAACAGGCGGCGACAACCCATATAACGGGACTTCAGATTCATTGGTATATCCTTGGGCGACCGAGAGACCCGGGAACAAAGCAATGGCCAAAGCCAAAGCGTCAGCGAACCTCATATTTGCAGACTCTATCGAAAATCCGTTCTGAGCGCTGGTCAAGAAATCATGCCTACAGCATTCCACCGCCCACCTTAAATACCCATTCCAGAAAAACTGTTGACCTACAATTCTTCTCCTCTTCTGGCCCTATTACTGATGTCATATCTGGGGAAAAACACGACGTAGTTACCCGGACCCTCGTGACGAGAGCCCATTCCTCCCAAATAGCCATTGGACAGGCTCAAAATCCCTAGTTCTCTCTTTCTCCGCATTTGTTACCTTGGCAGGCAGGTTGTCCGGTGGAGACATGAGCAAAAAAATAACAAGGGCGGGCAAACAGGTTGGAGGGGAAAACGGATGCTGTTTTTGTCGGGGCAAAAAGCGGAGAATGGGGGGGGGAATGCACGGTGGGGATCGGGATAGCTTGTGGTGCCAACTACTACGTACAAACTAGTATGTACATTGCCTCCACATGCAGCTTCACGAGAGACTGAAAATATTGTAATATCCATTCTACAAAGATTCAAACATAAAAAAGAAGCCATGCTAAGCATATGTTTCAGATACTTCCATACAAATTCCAACGAACCCTCCTCCCACCCCCCCC